>NW_027065944.1:0-20199 GCF_032884065.1 Artemia franciscana
TACCATTTGCAATCATAAAATTGTCTAATATCTTCATTTTTTCAACATACGTAGCTATTACCCTCGAAAACTAAAACTTTTGACATAGGAAAAGAGCCTTTAATCACATTCTTTACCATTTGCAATCATAAATAGTCTAATATCTTCATTTTTTCCATAGACATAGCTATTACCCTCGAAAACTAAACTTTTGACATAGGAAAAGAGCCTTTTATCACATTCTTTACTATTTGAAATCATAAAATAGTCTATTATCTTCATTTTTTCAACATACGTAGCTATTACCCTCTAAAACTAAAACTTTTGACATAGGGAAAGAGCCTTTAATCACATTCTTTACCATTTGCAATCATAAAATAGTCTAATAATCTTCATTTTTTCAACATACGTAGCTATTACCCTCGAAACATGTAGCTAAACCCTCGAAAACTAAACTTTTGACATAGGAAAAGAGCCTTTAATCACATTCTTTACCATTTGCAATCATAAAATAGTCTAATATCTTCATTTTTTCAACATACGTAGCTATTACCCTCGAAAACTAAAACTTTTGACATAGGAAAAGAGCCTTTAATCACATTCTTTACCATTTGCAATCATAAAATAGTCTAATATCTTCATTTTTTCAAGATACGTAGCTATTACCCTCGAAAACTAAAACTTTTGACATAGGAAAAGAGCCTTTAATCACATTCTTTACCATTTGCAATCATAAAATAGTCTAATATCTTCATTTTTTCAACATACGTAGCTATTACCTCGAAAACTAAAACTTTTGACATAGGAAAAGAGCCTTTAATCACATTCTTTACCATGTGCAATCATAAAATAGTCTAATATCTTCATTTTTTCAACATACGTAGCTATTACCCTCGAAAACTAAAACTTTTGAAATAGGAAAAGAGCCTTTAATCACATTCTTTACCATTTGCAATCATAAAATAGTCTAATATCTTCATTTTTTCACATACGTAGCTATTACCCTCGAAAACTAAAACTTTTGACATAGGAAAAGAGCCTTTAATCACATTCTTTACCATTTGCAATCATAAAATAGTCTAATATCTTCATTTTTTCAACATACGTAGCTATTACCCTCGAAAACTAAAACTTTTGACATAGGAAAAGAGCCTTTAATCACATTCTTTACCATGTGCAATCATAAAATAGTCTAATATCTTCATTTTTTCAACATACGTAGCTATTACCCTCGAAAACTAAAACTTTTGAAATAGGAAAAGAGCCTTTAATCACATTCTTTACCATTTGCAATCATAAAATAGTCTAATATCTTCATTTTTTCAACATACGTAGCTATTACCCTCGAAAACTAAAACTTTTGACATAGGAAAAGAGCCTTTAATCACATTCTTTACCATTTGCAATCATAAAATAGTCTAATATCTTCATTTTTTCAACATACGTAGCTATTACCCTCGAAAACTAAAACTTTTGACATAGGAAAAGAGCCTTTAATCACATTCTTTACCATTTGCAATCATAAAATAGTCTAATATCTTCATTTTTTCAACATACGTAGCTATTACCCTCGAAAACTAAAACTTTTGACATAGGAAAAGAGCCTTTAATCACATTCTTTACCATTTGCAATCATAAAATAGTCTAATATCTTCATTTTTTCAACATACGTAGCTATTACCCTCGAAAACTAAAACTTTTGAAATAGGAAAAGAGCCTTTAATCACATTCTTTACCATTTGCAATCATAAAATAGTCTAATATCTTCATTTTTTCAACATACGTAGCTATTACCCTCGAAAACTAAAACTTTTGAAATAGGAAAAGAGCCTTTAATCACATTCTTTACCATTTGCAATCATAAAATAGTCTAATATCTTCATTTTTTCAACATACGTAGCTATTACCCTCGAAAACTAAAACTTTTGACATAGGAAAAGAGCCTTTAATCACATTCTTTACCATTTGCAATCATAAAATAGTCTAATATCTTCATTTTTTCAACATACGTAGCTATTACCCTCGAAAACTAAAACTTTTGACATAGGAAAAGAGCCTTTAATCACATTCTTTACCATTTGCAATCATAAAATAGTCTAATATCTTCATTTTTTCAACATACGTAGCTATTACCCTCGAAAACTAAAACTTTTGACATAGGAAAAGAGCCTTTAATCACATTCTTTACCATGTTGCAATCATAAAATAGTCTAATATCTTCATTTTTTCAACATACGTAGCTATTACCCTCGAAAACTAAAACTTTTGACATAGGAAAAGAGCCTTTAATCACATTCTTTACCATGTGCAATCATAAAATAGTCTAATATCTTCATTTTTTCAACATACGTAGCTATTACCCTCGAAAACTAAAACTTTTGAAATAGGAAAAGAGCCTTTAATCACATTCTTTACCATTTGCAATCATAAAATAGTCTAATATCTTCATTTTTTCAACATACGTAGCTATTACCCTCGAAAACTAAAACTTTTGACATAGGAAAAGAGCCTTTAATCACATTCTTTACCATTTGCAATCATAAAATAGTCTAATATCTTCATTTTTTCACAGACATAGCTATTACCCTCGAAAACTAAAACTTTTGACATAGGAAAAGAGCCTTTAATCACATTCTTTACCATTGCAATCATAAAATAGTCTAATATCTTCATTTTTTCAACATACGTAGCTATTACCCTCGAAAACTAAAACTTTTGAAATAGGAAAAGAGCCTTTAATCACATTCTTTACCATTGCAATCATAAAATAGTCTAATATCTTCATTTTTTCAACATACGTAGCTATTACCCTCGAAAACTAAAACTTTTGACATAGGAAAAGAGCCTTTAATCACATTCTTTACCATTTGCAATCATAAAATAGTCTAATATCTTCATTTTTTCAACATACGTAGCTATTACCCTCGAAAACTAAAACTTTTGACATAGGAAAAGAGCCTTTAATCACATTCTTTACCATTTGCAATCATAAAATAGTCTAATATCTTCATTTTTTCAACATACGTAGCTATTACCCTCGAAAACTAAAACTTTTGACATAGGAAAAGAGCCTTTAATCACATTCTTTACCATTTGCAATCATAAAATAGTCTAATATCTTCATTTTTTCAACATACGTAGCTATTACCCTCGAAAACTAAAACTTTTGACATAGGAAAAGAGCCTTTAATCACATTCTTTACCATTTGCAATCATAAAATAGTCTAATATCTTCATTTTTTCAACATACGTAGCTATTACCCTCGAAAACTAAAACTTTTGACATAGGAAAAGAGCCTTTAATCACATTCTTTACCATGTGCAATCATAAAATAGTCTAATATCTTCATTTTTTCAACATACGTAGCTATTACCCTCGAAAACTAAAACTTTTGAAATAGGAAAAGAGCCTTTAATCACATTCTTTACCATTTGCAATCATAAAATAGTCTAATATCTTCATTTTTTCAACATACGTAGCTATTACCCTCGAAAACTAAAACTTTTGACATAGGAAAAGAGCCTTTAATCACATTCTTTACCATTTGCAATCATAAAATAGTCTAATATCTTCATTTTTTCCACAGACAGCTATTACCCTCGAAAACTAAAACTTTTGACATAGGAAAAGAGCCTTTAATCACATTCTTTACCATTTGCAATCATAAAATAGTCTAATATCTTCATTTTTTCAACATACGTAGCTATTACCCTCGAAAACTAAAACTTTTGAATAGGAAAAGAGCCTTTAATCACATTCTTTACCATGTGCAATCATAAAATAGTCTAATATCTTCATTTTTTCAACATACGTAGCTATTACCCTCGAAAACTAAAACTTTTGACAATAGGAAAAGAGCCTTTAATCACATTCTTTACCATTGCAATCATAAAATAGTCTAATATCTTCATTTTTTCAACATACGTAGCTATTACCCTCGAAAACTAAAACTTTTGACATAGGAAAAGAGCCTTTAATCACATTCTTTACCATTTGCAATCATAAAATAGTCTAATATCTTCATTTTTTCAACATACGTAGCTATTACCCTCGAAAACTAAAACTTTTGACATAGGAAAAGAGCCTTTAATCACATTCTTTACCATTTGCAATCATAAAAAGTCTAATATCTTCATTTTTTCAACATACGTAGCTATTACCCTCGAAAACTAAAACTTTTGACATAGGAAAAGAGCCTTTAATCACATTCTTTACCATGTGCAATCATAAAATAGTCTAATATCTTCATTTTTTCAACATACGTAGCTATTACCCTCGAAAACTAAAACTTTTGAAATAGGAAAAGAGCCTTTAATCACATTCTTTACCATGTGCAATCATAAAATAGTCTAATATCTTCATTTTTTCAACATACGTAGCTATTACCCTCGAAAACTAAAACTTTTGAAATAGGAAAAGAGCCTTTAATCACATTCTTTACCATTTGCAATCATAAAATAGTCTAATATCTTCATTTTTTCAACATACGTAGCTATTACCCTCGAAAACTAAAACTTTTGACATAGGAAAAGAGCCTTTAATCACATTCTTTACCATTTGCAATCATAAAATAGTCTAATATCTTCATTTTTTCAACATACGTAGCTATTACCCTCGAAAACTAAAACTTTTGACATAGGAAAAGAGCCTTTAATCACATTCTTTACCATTTGCAATCATAAAATAGTCTAATATCTTCATTTTTTCAACATACGTAGCTATTACCCTCGAAAACTAAAACTTTTGACATAGGAAAAGAGCCTTTAATCACATTCTTTACCATTTGCAATCATAAAATAGTCTAATATCTTCATTTTTTCAACATACGTAGCTATTACCCTCGAAAACTAAAACTTTTGACATAGGAAAAGAGCCTTTAATCACATTCTTTACCATTTGCAATCATAAAATAGTCTAATATCTTCATTTTTTCAACATACGTAGCTATTACCCTCGAAAACTAAAACTTTTGACATAGGAAAAGAGCCTTTAATCACATTCTTTACCATTTGCAATCATAAAATAGTCTAATATCTTCATTTTTTCAACATACGTAGCTATTACCCTCGAAAACTAAAACTTTTGAAATAGGAAAAGAGCCTTTAATCACATTCTTTACCATTGCAATCATAAAATAGTCTAATATCTTCATTTTTTCACATACGTAGCTATTACCCTCGAAAACTAAAACTTTTGACATAGGAAAAGAGCCTTTAATCACATTCTTTACCATTTGCAATCATAAAATAGTCTAATATCTTCATTTTTTCAACATACGTAGCTATTACCCTCGAAAACTAAAACTTTTGAAATAGGAAAAGAGCCTTTAATCACATTCTTTACCATGTGCAATCATAAAATAGTCTAATATCTTCATTTTTTCAACATACGTAGCTATTACCCTCGAAAACTAAAACTTTTGAAATAGGAAAAGAGCCTTTAATCACATTCTTTACCATTGCAATCATAAAATAGTCTAATATCTTCATTTTTTCAACATACGTAGCTATTACCCTCGAAAACTAAAACTTTTGACATAGGAAAAGAGCCTTTAATCACATTCTTTACCATTTGCAATCATAAAATAGTCTAATATCTTCATTTTTTCAACATACGTAGCTATTACCCTCGAAAACTAAAACTTTTGACATAGGAAAAGAGCCTTTAATCACATTCTTTACCATTTGCAATCATAAAATAGTCTAATATCTTCATTTTTTCAACATACGTAGCTATTACCCTCGAAAACTAAAACTTTTGAAATAGGAAAAGAGCCTTTAATCACATTCTTTACCATTTGCAATCATAAAATAGTCTAATATCTTCATTTTTTCAACATACGTAGCTATTACCCTCGAAAACTAAAACTTTTGAAATAGGAAAAGAGCCTTTAATCACATTCTTTACCATTTGCAATCATAAAATAGTCTAATATCTTCATTTTTTCAACATACGTAGCTATTACCCTCGAAAACTAAAACTTTTGAAATAGGAAAAGAGCCTTTAATCACATTCTTTACCATTTGCAATCATAAAATAGTCTAATATCTTCATTTTTTCAACATACGTAGCTATTACCCTCGAAAACTAAAACTTTTGACATAGGAAAAGAGCCTTTAATCACATTCTTTACCATTTGCAATCATAAAATAGTCTAATATCTTCATTTTTTCAACATACGTAGCTATTACCCTCGAAAACTAAAACTTTTGACATAGGAAAAGAGCCTTTAATCACATTCTTTACCATTTGCAATCATAAAATAGTCTAATATCTTCATTTTTTCAACATACGTAGCTATTACCCTCGAAAACTAAAACTTTTGAAATAGGAAAAGAGCCTTTAATCACATTCTTTACCATGTGCAATCATAAAATAGTCTAATATCTTCATTTTTTCAACATACGTAGCTATTACCCTCGAAAACTAAAACTTTTGACATAGGAAAAGAGCCTTTAATCACATTCTTTACCATTGCAATCATAAAATAGTCTAATATCTTCATTTTTTCAACATACGTAGCTATTACCCTCGAAAACTAAAACTTTTGAAATAGGAAAAGAGCCTTTAATCACATTCTTTACCATGTGCAATCATAAAATAGTCTAATATCTTCATTTTTTCAACATACGTAGCTATTACCCTCGAAAACTAAAACTTTTGACATAGGAAAAGAGCCTTTAATCACATTCTTTACCATGTGCAATCATAAAATAGTCTAATATCTTCATTTTTTCAACATACGTAGCTATTACCCTCGAAAACTAAAACTTTTGAAATAGGAAAAGAGCCTTTAATCACATTCTTTACCATTGCAATCATAAAATAGTCTAATATCTTCATTTTTTCAACATACGTAGCTATTACCCTCGAAAACTAAAACTTTTGAAATAGGAAAAGAGCCTTTAATCACATTCTTTACCATTTGCAATCATAAAATAGTCTAATATCTTCATTTTTTCAACATACGTAGCTATTACCCTCGAAAACTAAAACTTTTGACATAGGAAAAGAGCCTTTAATCACATTCTTTACCATTTGCAATCATAAAATAGTCTAATATCTTCATTTTTTCAACATACGTAGCTATTACCCTCGAAAACTAAAACTTTTGAAATAGGAAAAGAGCCTTTAATCACATTCTTTACCATTGCAATCATAAAATAGTCTAATATCTTCATTTTTTCAACATACGTAGCTATTACCCTCGAAAACTAAAACTTTTGAAATAGGAAAAGAGCCTTTAATCACATTCTTTACCATTTGCAATCATAAAATAGTCTAATATCTTCATTTTTTCAACATACGTAGCTATTACCCTCGAAAACTAAAACTTTTGAAATAGGAAAAGAGCCTTTAATCACATTCTTTACCATTTGCAATCATAAAATAGTCTAATATCTTCATTTTTTCAACATACGTAGCTATTACCCTCGAAAACTAAAACTTTTGAAATAGGAAAAGAGCCTTTAATCACATTCTTTACCATGTGCAATCATAAAATAGTCTAATATCTTCATTTTTTCAACATACGTAGCTATTACCCTCGAAAACTAAAACTTTTGAAATAGGAAAAGAGCCTTTAATCACATTCTTTACCATGTGCAATCATAAAATAGTCTAATATCTTCATTTTTTCAACATACGTAGCTATTACCCTCGAAAACTAAAACTTTTGACATAGGAAAAGAGCCTTTAATCACATTCTTTACCATGTGCAATCATAAAATAGTCTAATATCTTCATTTTTTCAACATACGTAGCTATTACCCTCGAAAACTAAAACTTTTGAAATAGGAAAAGAGCCTTTAATCACATTCTTTACCATGTGCAATCATAAAATAGTCTAATATCTTCATTTTTTCAACATACGTAGCTATTACCCTCGAAAACTAAAACTTTTGAAATAGGAAAAGAGCCTTTAATCACATTCTTTACCATTTGCAATCATAAAATAGTCTAATATCTTCATTTTTTCAACATACGTAGCTATTACCCTCGAAAACTAAAACTTTTGAAATAGGAAAAGAGCCTTTAATCACATTCTTTACCATTTGCAATCATAAAATAGTCTAATATCTTCATTTTTTCAACATACGTAGCTATTACCCTCGAAAACTAAAACTTTTGAAATAGGAAAAGAGCCTTTAATCACATTCTTTACCATTTGCAATCATAAAATAGTCTAATATCTTCATTTTTTCAACATACGTAGCTATTACCCTCGAAAACTAAAACTTTTGACAAGGAAAAGAGCCTTTAATCACATTCTTTACCATGTGCAATCATAAAATAGTCTAATATCTTCATTTTTTCAACATACGTAGCTATTACCCTCGAAAACTAAAACTTTTGAAAAGGAAAAGAGCCTTTAATCACATTCTTTACCATTTGCAATCATAAAATAGTCTAATATCTTCATTTTTTCAACATACGTAGCTATTACCCTCGAAAACTAAAACTTTTGAAATAGGAAAAGAGCCTTTAATCACATTCTTTACCATTTGCAATCATAAAATAGTCTAATATCTTCATTTTTTCAACATACGTAGCTATTACCCTCGAAAACTAAAACTTTTGAAATAGGAAAAGAGCCTTTAATCACATTCTTTACCATGTGCAATCATAAAATAGTCTAATATCTTCATTTTTTCAACATACGTAGCTATTACCCTCGAAAACTAAAACTTTTGAAATAGGAAAAGAGCCTTTAATCACATTCTTTACCATGTGCAATCATAAAATAGTCTAATATCTTCATTTTTTCAACATACGTAGCTATTACCCTCGAAAACTAAAACTTTTGAAATAGGAAAAGAGCCTTTAATCACATTCTTTACCATTTGCAATCATAAAATAGTCTAATATCTTCATTTTTTCAACATACGTAGCTATTACCCTCGAAAACTAAAACTTTTGAAATAGGAAAAGAGCCTTTAATCACATTCTTTACCATTTGCAATCATAAAATAGTCTAATATCTTCATTTTTTCAACATACGTAGCTATTACCCTCGAAAACTAAAACTTTTGAAATAGGAAAAGAGCCTTTAATCACATTCTTTACCATTTGCAATCATAAAATAGTCTAATATCTTCATTTTTTCAACATACGTAGCTATTACCCTCGAAAACTAAAACTTTTGAAATAGGAAAAGAGCCTTTAATCACATTCTTTACCATTTGCAATCATAAAATAGTCTAATATCTTCATTTTTTCAACATACGTAGCTATTACCCTCGAAAACTAAAACTTTTGAAATAGGAAAAGAGCCTTTAATCACATTCTTTACCATTTGCAATCATAAAATAGTCTAATATCTTCATTTTTTCAACATACGTAGCTATTACCCTCGAAAACTAAAACTTTTGAAATAGGAAAAGAGCCTTTAATCACATTCTTTACCATTTGCAATCATAAATAGTCTAATATCTTCATTTTTTCAACATACGTAGCTATTACCCTCGAAAACTAAAACTTTTGAAATAGGAAAAGAGCCTTTAATCACATTCTTTACCATGTGCAATCATAAAATAGTCTAATATCTTCATTTTTTCAACATACGTAGCTATTACCCTCGAAAACTAAAACTTTTGAAATAGGAAAAGAGCCTTTAATCACATTCTTTACCATGTGCAATCATAAAATAGTCTAATATCTTCATTTTTTCAACATACGTAGCTATTACCCTCGAAAACTAAAACTTTTGAAATAGGAAAAGAGCCTTTAATCACATTCTTTACCATGTGCAATCATAAAATAGTCTAATATCTTCATTTTTTCAACATACGTAGCTATTACCCTCGAAAACTAAAACTTTTGAAATAGGAAAAGAGCCTTTAATCACATTCTTTACCATTTGCAATCATAAAATAGTCTAATATCTTCATTTTTTCAACATACGTAGCTATTACCCTCGAAAACTAAAACTTTTGAAATAGGAAAAGAGCCTTTAATCACATTCTTTACCATTTGCAATCATAAAATAGTCTAATATCTTCATTTTTTCAACAACGTAGCTATTACCCTCGAAAACTAAAACTTTTGATAGGAAAAGAGCCTTTAATCACATTCTTTACCATTTGCAATCATAAAATAGTCTAATATCTTCATTTTTTCAACATACGTAGCTATTACCCTCGAAAACTAAAACTTTTGAAATAGGAAAAGAGCCTTTAATCACATTCTTTACCATTTGCAATCATAAAATAGTCTAATATCTTCATTTTTTCCACAGACATAGCTATTACCCTCGAAAACTAAAACTTTTGACATAGGAAAAGAGCCTTTAATCACATTCTTTACCATTTGCAATCATAAAATAGTCTAATATCTTCATTTTTTCAACATACGTAGCTATTACCTCGAAAACTAAAACTTTTGAAATAGGAAAAGAGCCTTTAATCACATTCTTTACCATGTGCAATCATAAAATAGTCTAATATCTTCATTTTTTCAAGATACGTAGCTATTACCCTCGAAAACTAAAACTTTTGAAATAGGAAAAGAGCCTTTAATCACATTCTTTACCATTGCAATCATAAAATAGTCTAATATCTTCATTTTTTCAACATACGTAGCTATTACCCTCGAAAACTAAAACTTTTGAAATAGGAAAAGAGCCTTTAATCACATTCTTTACCATGTGCAATCATAAAATAGTCTAATATCTTCATTTTTTCAACATACGTAGCTATTACCCTCGAAAACTAAAACTTTTGAAATAGGAAAAGAGCCTTTAATCACATTCTTTACCATGTGCAATCATAAAATAGTCTAATATCTTCATTTTTTCAACATACGTAGCTATTACCCTCGAAAACTAAAACTTTTGAAATAGGAAAAGAGCCTTTAATCACATTCTTTACCATTTGCAATCATAAAATAGTCTAATATCTTCATTTTTTCAACATACGTAGCTATTACCCTCGAAAACTAAAACTTTTGACTAGGAAAAGAGCCTTTAATCACATTCTTTACCATTTGCAATCATAAAATAGTCTAATATCTTCATTTTTTCAACAACCTAGCTATTACCCTCGAAAACTAAAACTTTTGAAATAGGAAAAGAGCCTTTAATCACATTCTTTACCATTTGCAATCATAAAATAGTCTAATATCTTCATTTTTTCAACATACGTAGCTATTACCCTCGAAAACTAAAACTTTTGAAATAGGAAAAGAGCCTTTAATCACATTCTTTACCATTTGCAATCATAAAATAGTCTAATATCTTCATTTTTTGAACATACGTAGCTATTACCCTCGAAAACGAAAATTTTTTAAATAGGAAAAGAGCCTTTAATCACATTCTTTACCATTTGCAATCATAAAATAGTCTAATATCTTCATTTTTTCAACATACGTAGCTATTACCCTCGAAAACTAAAACTTTTGACATAAGAAAAGAGCCTTTAATCACATTCTTTACCATTTGCAATCATAAATAGTCTAATATCTTCATTTTTTCAACATACGTAGCTATTACCCTCGAAAACTAAAACTTTTGAAATAGGAAAAGAGCCTTTAATCACATTCTTTACCATGTGCAATCATAAAATAGTCTAATATCTTCATTTTTTTAAAACATACGTAGCTATTACCCTCGAAAACTAAAACTTTTGAAATAGGAAAAGAGCCTTTAATCACATTCTTTACCATGTGCAATCATAAAATAGTCTAATATCTTCATTTTTTCAACATACGTAGCTATTACCCTCGAAAACTAAAACTTTTGAAATAGGAAAAGAGCCTTTAATCACATTCTTTACCATTTGCAATCATAAAATAGTCTAATATCTTCATTTTTTCAACATACGTAGCTATTACCCTCGAAAACTAAAACTTTTGAAATAGGAAAAGAGCCTTTAATCACATTCTTTACCATTTGCAATCATAAAATAGTCTAATATCTTCATTTTTTCAACATACGTAGCTATTACCCTCGAAAACTAAAACTTTTGAAATAGGAAAAGAGCCTTTAATCACATTCTTTACCATGTGCAATCATAAAATAGTCTAATATCTTTTTTTTCAACAACGTAGCTATTACCCTCGAAAACTAAAACTTTTGAAATAGGAAAAGAGCCTTTAATCACATTCTTTACCATGTGCAATCATAAAATAGTCTAATATCTTCATTTTTTCAACATACGTAGCTATTACCCTCGAAAACTAAAACTTTTGAAATAGGAAAAGAGCCTTTAATCACATTCTTTACCATTTGCAA
Organism: Artemia franciscana; assembly: GCF_032884065.1. Classification (NCBI taxonomy): domain Eukaryota; kingdom Metazoa; phylum Arthropoda; class Branchiopoda; order Anostraca; family Artemiidae; genus Artemia; species Artemia franciscana. The sequence continues at coordinate 12,210 of NW_027065944.1, forward strand.
TCATAAAATAGTCTAATATCTTCATTTTTTCCACAGACATAGCTATTACCCTCGAAAACTAAAACTTTTGACATAGGAAAAGAGCCTTTAATCACATTCTTTACCATTTGCAATCATAAAATAGTCTAATATCTTCATTTTTTCCAACATACGTAGCTATTACCTCGAAAACTAAAACTTTTGAAATAGGAAAAGAGCCTTTAATCACATTCTTTACCATTTGCAATCATAAAATAGTCTAATATCTTCATTTTTTCACAGACGTAGCTATTACCCTCGAAAACTAAAACTTTTGAAATAGGAAAAGAGCCTTTAATCACATTCTTTACCATTGCAATCATAAAATAGTCTAATATCTTCATTTTTCAACATACGTAGCTATTACCCTCGAAAACTAAAACTTTTGAAATAGGAAAAGAGCCTTTAATCACATTCTTTACCATGTGCAATCATAAAATAGTCTAATATCTTCATTTTTTCAACATACGTAGCTATTACCCTCGAAAACTAAAACTTTTGACATAGGAAAAGAGCCTTTAAGCACATTCTTTACCATGTGCAATCATAAAATAGTCTAATATCTTCATTTTTTCAACATACGTAGCTATTACCCTCGAAAACTAAAACTTTTGAAATAGGAAAAGAGCCTTTAATCACATTCTTTACCATTTGCAATCATAAAATAGTCTAATATCTTCATTTTTTCAACATACGTAGCTATTACCCTCGAAAACTAAAACTTTTGAATAGGAAAAGAGCCTTTAATCACATTCTTTACCATGTTGCAATCATAAAATAGTCTAATATCTTCATTTTTTCAACATACGTAGCTATTACCCTCGAAAACTAAAACTTTTGAAATAGGAAAAGAGCCTTTAATCACATTCTTTACCATTTGCAATCATAAAATAGTCTAATATCTTCATTTTTTCAACATACGTAGCTATTACCCTCGAAAACTAAAACTTTTGAAATAGGAAAAGAGCCTTTAATCACATTCTTTACCATTTGCAATCATAAAATAGTCTAATATCTTCATTTTTTGAACATACGTAGCTATTACCCTCGAAAACGAAAATTTTTTAAATAGGAAAAGAGCCTTTAATCACATTCTTTACCATTTGCAATCATAAAATAGTCTAATATCTTCATTTTTTCAACATACGTAGCTATTACCCTCGAAAACTAAAACTTTTGACATAAGAAAAGAGCCTTTAATCACATTCTTTACCATTTGCAATCATAAATAGTCTAATATCTTCATTTTTTCAACATACGTAGCTATTACCCTCGAAAACTAAAACTTTTGAAATAGGAAAAGAGCCTTTAATCACATTCTTTACCATGTGCAATCATAAAATAGTCTAATATCTTCATTTTTTTAAAACATACGTAGCTATTACCCTCGAAAACTAAAACTTTTGAAATAGGAAAAGAGCCTTTAATCACATTCTTTACCATGTGCAATCATAAAATAGTCTAATATCTTCATTTTTTCAACATACAAAGCTATTACCCTCGAAAACTAAAACTTTTGAAATAGGAAAAGAGCCTTTAATCACATTCTTTACCATTTGCAATCATAAAATAGTCTAATATCTTCATTTTTTCAAATACGTAGCTATTACCCTCGAAAACTAAAACTTTTGAAATAGGAAAAGAGCCTTTAATCACATTCTTTACCATTTGCAATCATAAAATTGTCTAATATCTTCATTTTTTCAACATACGTAGCTATTACCCTCGAAAACTAAAACTTTTGAAATAGGAAAAGAGCCTTTAATCACATTCTTTACCATGTGCAATCATAAAATAGTCTAATATCTTCATTTTTTCAACATACGTAGCTATTACCCTCGAAAACTAAAACTTTTGAAATAGGAAAAGAGCCTTTAATCACATTCTTTACCATGTGCAATCATAAAATAGTCTAATATCTTCATTTTTTCAACATACGTAGCTATTACCCTCGAAAACTAAAACTTTTGAAATAGGAAAAGAGCCTTTAATCACATTCTTTACCATTTGCAATCATAAAATAGTCTAATATCTTCATTTTTTCAACATACGTAGCTATTACCCTCGAAAACTAAAACTTTTGACTAGGAAAAGAGCCTTTAATCACATTCTTTACCATGTGCAATCATAAAATAGTCTAATATCTTCATTTTTTCCACAGACGTAGCTATTACCCTCGAAAACTAAAACTTTTGAAATAGGAAAAGAGCCTTTAATCACATTCTTTACCATTTGCAATCATAAAATAGTCTAATATCTTCATTTTTTCAACATACGTAGCTATTACCCTCGAAAACTAAAACTTTTGAAATAGGAAAAGAGCCTTTAATCACATTCTTTACCATTTGCAATCATAAAATAGTCTAATATCTTCATTTTTTCAACATACGTAGCTATTACCCTCGAAAACTAAAACTTTTGAAATAGGAAAAGAGCCTTTAATCACATTCTTTACCATTTGCAATCATAAAATAGTCTAATATCTTCATTTTTTCAACATACGTAGCTATTACCCTCGAAAACTAAAACTTTTGACATAGGAAAAGAGCCTTTAATCACATTCTTTACCATTTGCAATCATAAAATAGTCTAATATCTTCATTTTTTCAACATACGTAGCTATTACCCTCGAAAACTAAAACTTTTGAAATAGGAAAAGAGCCTTTAATCACATTCTTTACCATTTGCAATCATAAAATAGTCTAATATCTTCATTTTTTCAACATACGTAGCTATTACCCTCGAAAACTAAAACTTTTGAAATAGGAAAAGAGCCTTTAATCACATTCTTTACCATTGCAATCATAAAATAGTCTAATATCTTCATTTTTTCAACATACGTAGCTATTACCCTCGAAAACTAAAACTTTTGAAATAGGAAAAGAGCCTTTAATCACATTCTTTACCATTTGCAATCATAAAATAGTCTAATATCTTCATTTTTTCAACATACGTAGCTATTACCCTCGAAAACTAAAACTTTTGAAATAGGAAAAGAGCCTTTAATCACATTCTTTACCATTTGCAATCATAAAATAGTCTAATATCTTCATTTTTTCAACATACGTAGCTATTACCCTCGAAAACTAAAACTTTTGAAATAGGAAAAGAGCCTTTAATCACATTCTTTACCATTTGCAATCATAAAATAGTCTAATATCTTCATTTTTTCAACATACGTAGCTATTACCCTCGAAAACTAAAACTTTTGAAATAGGAAAAGAGCCTTTAATCACATTCTTTACCATTTGCAATCATAAAATAGTCTAATATCTTCATTTTTTCAACATACGTAGCTATTACCCTCGAAAACTAAAACTTTTGAAATAGGAAAAGAGCCTTTAATCACATTCTTTACCATGTGCAATCATAAAATAGTCTAATATCTTCATTTTTTCAACATACGTAGCTATTACCCTCGAAAACTAAAACTTTTGAAATAGGAAAAGAGCCTTTAATCACATTCTTTACCATGTGCAATCATAAAATAGTCTAATATCTTCATTTTTTCAACATACGTAGCTATTACCCTCGAAAACTAAAACTTTTGAAATAGGAAAAGAGCCTTTAATCACATTCTTTACCATGTGCAATCATAAAATAGTCTAATATCTTCATTTTTTCAACATACGTAGCTATTACCCTCGAAAACTAAAACTTTTGAAATAGGAAAAGAGCCTTTAATCACATTCTTTACCATTTGCAATCATAAAATAGTCTAATATCTTCATTTTTTCAACATACGTAGCTATTACCCTCGAAAACTAAAACTTTTGAAATAGGAAAAGAGCCTTTAATCACATTCTTTACCATTGCAATCATAAAATAGTCTAATATCTTCATTTTTTCAACATACGTAGCTATTACCCTCGAAAACTAAAACTTTTGAAATAGGAAAAGAGCCTTTAATCACATTCTTTACCATGTGCAATCATAAAATAGTCTAATATCTTCATTTTTTCAACATACGTAGCTATTACCCTCGAAAACTAAAACTTTTGAAATAGGAAAAGAGCCTTTAATCACATTCTTTACCATGTGCAATCATAAAATAGTCTAATATCTTCATTTTTTCAACATACGTAGCTATTACCCTCGAAAACTAAAACTTTTGAAATAGGAAAAGAGCCTTTAATCACATTCTTTACCATGTGCAATCATAAAATAGTCTAATATCTTCATTTTTTCAACATACGTAGCTATTACCCTCGAAAACTAAAACTTTTGAAATAGGAAAAGAGCCTTTAATCACATTCTTTACCATTTGCAATCATAAAATAGTCTAATATCTTCATTTTTTCAACATACGTAGCTATTACCCTCGAAAACTAAAACTTTTGAAATAGGAAAAGAGCCTTTAATCACATTCTTTACCATGTGCAATCATAAAATAGTCTAATATCTTCATTTTTTCAACATACGTAGCTATTACCCTCGAAAACTAAAACTTTTGAAATAGGAAAAGAGCCTTTAATCACATTCTTTACCATTTGCAATCATAAAATAGTCTAATATCTTCATTTTTTCAACATACATAGCTATTACCCTCGAAAACTAAAACTTTTGAAATAGGAAAAGAGCCTTTAATCACATTCTTTACCATTTGCAATCATAAAATAGTCTAATATCTTCATTTTTTCAACATACGTAGCTATTACCCTCGAAAACTAAAACTTTTGACATAGGAAAAGAGCCTTTAATCACATTCTTTACCATTTGCAATCATAAAATAGTCTAATATCTTCATTTTTTCAACATACGTAGCTATTACCCTCGAAAACTAAAACTTTTGAAATAGGAAAAGAGCCTTTAATCACATTCTTTACCATTTGCAATCATAAAATAGTCTAATATCTTCATTTTTTCAACATACGTAGCTATTACCCTCGAAAACTAAAACTTTTGAAATAGGAAAAGAGCCTTTAATCACATTCTTTACCATTTGCAATCATAAAATAGTCTAATATCTTCATTTTTTCAACATACGTAGCTATTACCCTCGAAAACTAAAACTTTTGAAATAGGAAAAGAGCCTTTAATCACATTCTTTACCATTTGCAATCATAAAATAGTCTAATATCTTCATTTTTTCAACATACGTAGCTATTACCCTCGAAAACTAAAACTTTTGAAATAGGAAAAGAGCCTTTAATCACATTCTTTACCATGTGCAATCATAAAATAGTCTAATATCTTCATTTTTTCAACATACGTAGCTATTACCCTCGAAAACTAAAACTTTTGAAATAGGAAAAGAGCCTTTAATCACATTCTTTACCATGTGCAATCATAAAATAGTCTAATATCTTCATTTTTTCAACATACGTAGCTATTACCCTCGAAAACTAAAACTTTTGAAATAGGAAAAGAGCCTTTAATCACATTCTTTACCATGTTGCAATCATAAAATAGTCTAATATCTTCATTTTTTCAACATACGTAGCTATTACCCTCGAAAACTAAAACTTTTGAAATAGGAAAAGAGCCTTTAATCACATTCTTTACCATGTGCAATCATAAAATAGTCTAATATCTTCATTTTTTCAACATACGTAGCTATTACCCTCGAAAACTAAAACTTTTGAAATAGGAAAAGAGCCTTTAATCACATTCTTTACCATGTGCAATCATAAAATAGTCTAATATCTTCATTTTTTCAACATACGTAGCTATTACCCTCGAAAACTAAAACTTTTGAAATAGGAAAAGAGCCTTTAATCACATTCTTTACCATTTGCAATCATAAAATAGTCTAATATCTTCATTTTTTCAACATACGTAGCTATTACCCTCGAAAACTAAAACTTTTGAAATAGGAAAAGAGCCTTTAATCACATTCTTTACCATTTGCAATCATAAAATAGTCTAATATCTTCATTTTTTCAACATACGTAGCTATTACCCTCGAAAACTAAAACTTTTGAAATAGGAAAAGAGCCTTTAATCACATTCTTTACCATGTGCAATCATAAAATAGTCTAATATCTTCATTTTTTCAACATACGTAGCTATTACCCTCGAAAACTAAAACTTTTGAAATAGGAAAAGAGCCTTTAATCACATTCTTTACCATTTGCAATCATAAAATAGTCTAATATCTTCATTTTTTCAACATACGTAGCTATTACCCTCGAAAACTAAAACTTTTGAAATAGGAAAAGAGCCTTTAATCACATTCTTTACCATGTGCAATCATAAAATAGTCTAATATCTTCATTTTTTCAACATACGTAGCTATTACCCTCGAAAACTAAAACTTTTGAAATAGGAAAAGAGCCTTTAATCACATTCTTTACCATGTTGCAATCATAAAATAGTCTAATATCTTCATTTTTTCAACATACGTAGCTATTACCCTCGAAAACTAAAACTTTTGAAATAGGAAAAGAGCCTTTAATCACATTCTTTACCATTTGCAATCATAAAATAGTCTAATATCTTCATTTTTTCAACATACGTAGCTATTACCCTCGAAAACTAAAACTTTTGAAATAGGAAAAGAGCCTTTAATCACATTCTTTACCATTTGCAATCATAAAATAGTCTAATATCTTCATTTTTTCAACATACGTAGCTATTACCCTCGAAAACTAAAACTTTTGAAATAGGAAAAGAGCCTTTAATCACATTCTTTACCATTTGCAATCATAAAATAGTCTAATATCTTCATTTTTTCAACATACGTAGCTATTACCCTCGAAAACTAAAACTTTTGACATAGGAAAAGAGCCTTTAATCACATTCTTTACCATTTGCAATCATAAAATAGTCTAATATCTTCATTTTTTCAACATACGTAGCTATTACCCTCGAAAACTAAAACTTTTGAAATAGGAAAAGAGCCTTTAATCACATTCTTTACCATTTGCAATCATAAAATAGTCTAATATCTTCATTTTTTCAACATACGTAGCTATTACCCTCGAAAACTAAAACTTTTGACAATAGGAAAAGAGCCTTTAATCACATTCTTTACCATGCAATCATAAAATAGTCTAATATCTTCATTTTTTCAACATACGTAGCTATTACCCTCGAAAACTAAAACTTTTGAAATAGGAAAAGAGCCTTTAATCACATTCTTTACCATTTGCAATCATAAAATAGTCTAATATCTTCATTTTTTCAACATACGTAGCTATTACCCTCGAAAACTAAAACTTTTGAAATAGGAAAAGAGCCTTTAATCACATTCTTTACCATGTGCAATCATAAAATTGTCTAATATCTTCATTTTTTCAACATACGTAGCTATTACCCTCGAAAACTAAAACTTTTGAAATAGGAAAAGAGCCTTTAATCACATTCTTTACCATGCAATCATAAAATAGTCTAATATCTTCATTTTTTCAACATACGTAGCTATTACCCTCGAAAACTAAAACTTTTGAAATAGAAAAGAGCCTTTAATCACATTCTTTACCATTTGCAATCATAAAATAGTCTAATATCTTCATTTTTTCAACATACGTAGCTATTACCCTCGAAAACTAAAACTTTTGAAATAGGAAAAGAGCCTTTAATCACATTCTTTACCATGTGCAATCATAAAATAGTCTAATATCTTCATTTTTTCCACAGACAAAGCTATTACCCTCGAAAACTAAAACTTTTGAAATAGGAAAAGAGCCTTTAATCACATTCTTTACCATTGCAATCATAAAATAGTCTAATATCTTCATTTTTTCAACATACGTAGCTATTACCCTCGAAAACTAAAACTTTTGAAATAGGAAAAGAGCCTTTAATCACATTCTTTACCATTTGCAATCATAAAATAGTCTAATATCTTCATTTTTTCAACATACGTAGCTATTACCCTCGAAAACTAAAACTTTTGAAATAGGAAAAGAGCCTTTAATCACATTCTTTACCATGCAATCATAAAATAGTCTAATATCTTCATTTTTTCACAGACAGCTATTACCCTCGAAAACTAAAACTTTTGAAATAGGAAAAGAGCCTTTAATCA
>NW_027065945.1:0-20215 GCF_032884065.1 Artemia franciscana
GTCAACTGATGAAATTACAGACCGGGACACAAATGACGACCGGGACACGGGGATACAGGGAATATAAATGACGACCGGGAACCTCAAAGAGAAATTACAGACTGGGACACCGGGACACAGGGAATATAAATGACGACCGGGACACAGTGACACAATTACAAAGGGGACGACGGGGGTACAGGGAAGATATATAAATGACGACCGGGACACAGGGATTGTTCGAAGAGAAATTACAGACCGGGACACCGGGACACAAATGACGACCGGGACGCTGGGACACAGGGAATATAAATGACGACCGAGACACAGGGACTATAAATATCGACCGGGACAAAGGGACACATCGTTAAAATAATGAAGTATAGATCTGAAAACGAATTGAAAATATTGTTTGTAGATCTATAAAATTTGCTAGTAGAAAATTTGCTAGTAAGATTTGCTAGTAGATATATAAAAGTACTAAAATTTCTGGTAGACAGCAAATTCCAACAACTAGTAGATATATATAAAAATAACTTGTATGTGTGTCTGTCGATTAACGTCATGATTGTGTGTTGACTTACGTCATGTCTTGACGACTGACGAAATTACAGACCTCGACATCGGGACACAAATGACGACCGGAACACCGGGACTTAGGGAATAAAAATGACGAAAGGGACACTCAAAGAGAAAGCGACCAGGAGACAAGGAATGTTCGATTAGCAATCACCATCAACAAAGCACCGGGACACAAATGACAACTGGGACGAAAATGATGACCGGGACACCGGGCCACAGGGAATATAAATGACGACCTCGACACTCAAAGAGAAAGTACAGACTGGGACACCGGGACACAAATGACGACCGGGATACTGGGAATATAAATGACGACCAGGACACAGGGACACAACTACAAGGGGGGTGCCGGGGGGCACAGGGGGATATATAAATGACGACGGGGACACAGGGAATGTTTGATTAGCAATCAGCATCAACAAAGTTAAAGGGCAATCATTAGAATAATCAGGTATAGATCTGAATACGGATTGCTTTTCCCATGGACAATTTTATGTTGCATGTTCAAGAGTCGGTAAACCTAACAATCTATTTATATGCACAAACAACGGGACATGGAAGAATGTTGTATATTCTTAAGTTTTACGTAGTTAAATTGGACAGCGAAGAATGTTGTATATTCGCAAGTTTTATGTAGTTCAAAAAATATATATATTTATATCTATCTCAATTCACAGGTGGGACACAGGGACACAACTACAATGGCAGGTAACTAATATGGCGTGTAACGACTTACGCACGCGGGGGGCTTGGGGCGCGATGCCCCCCCCCCCTCCCGAGCCCCCCCCCCCCCCCCAACAGCTATATATCTATATATATAAAAATAAGTTGTCTGTGTGTCTGTCGAGTGACGTCAGGTGTGTCGACTGACGTCATTGTAAGGATTGAGCTGTATGCGTCATGAAATTGTGTGTCGACTGACGTCATGTTTGTCAACTGATGAAATTACAGACCGGAACACAAATGACGACCGGGATACGGGGATACAGGGAATATAAATGACGACCGGCAACCTCAAAGAGAAATTACAGACTGGGACACCGGGACACAGGGAATATAAATGACGACCGGGACACAGTGACACAACTAAAAAGGGGACGACGGGGGTACAGGGAAGATATATAAATGACGACCGGGACACAGGGATTGTTCGAAGAGAAATTACAGACCGGGACACTGGGACACAAATGACGACCGGGACGCTGGGACACAGGGAATATAAATGACGACCGAGACACAGGGACTATAAATAACGACCGGGACAAAGGGACACATCGTTAAAATAATGAGGTATAGATCTGAATACGAATTGAAAATTTGTTTTTCAATTTCCCAGTCTTCAACACAGACTGGGACACCGGGACACAAACGACGACCGGAATACTGGGAATATAAATGACGACCAGGACACAGGGACACAACTACAAGGGGGGTGCCGGGGGGCACAGGGGGATATATAAATGACGACGGGGACACAGGGAATGTTTGATTAGCAATCAGCATCAACAAAGTTAAAGGGCAATCATTAGAATAATCAGGTATAGATCTGAATACGGATTGCTTTTCCCATGGACAATTTTATGGTGCATGTTCAAGAGTCGGTAAACCTAACAATCTATTTATATGCACAAACAATGGGACATGGAAGAATGTTGTATATTCTTAAGTTTTACGTAGTTAAATTGGACAGCGAAGAATGTTGTATATTCGCAAGTTTTATGTAGCTCAAAAAATATATATATTTATATCTATCTCAATTCACAGGTGGGACACAGGGACACAACTACAATGGCAGGTAACTAATATAGCGTGTAACGACTTCCGCGCGCGGGGGGCTTGGGGGCGCGATGCCCCCCCGAGCCCCCCTAACAGCTATATATCTATATATATAAAAATAAGTTGTCTGTGTGTCTGTCGAGTGACGTCAGGTGTGTCGACTGACGTCATTGTAAGGATTGAGCTGTATGCGTCATGAAATTGTGTGTCGACTGACGTCATGTTTGTCAACTGATGAAATTACAGACCGTGACACATATGACGACCGGGACACGGGGATACAGGGAATATAAATGACGACCGGGAACCTCAAAGAGAAATTACAGACTGGGAAACCGGGACACAGGGAATATAAATGACGACCGGGACACAGTGACACAACTACAAAGGGGACGACGGGGGTACAGGGAAGATATATAAATGACGACCGGGAAACAGGGATTGTTCGAAGAGAAATTACAGACCGGGACACCGGGACACAAATGACGACCGGGACGCTGGGATTGCACATGGTAAAGGATTTAAGGCTCTTTTCCTATTTCAAAAGTTTTAGTTTTCGAGGGTAATAGCTACGTAAGTTTAAAAAATGAAGGTATTAGACTATTTTATGACTGCAAATGGTAAAGAATGTGATTAAAGGCTCTTTTCCTATGTCAAAAGTTTTAGTTTTCGAGGGTAATAGCTACGTATGTTGAAAAAATGAAGATATTAGACGATTTTATGATTGCAAATGGTAAAGAATGTGATTAAAGGCTCTTTTCCTATTTCAAAAGTTTCAGTTTTCGAGGGTAATAGCTACAAATGTTGAAAAAATGAAGATATTAGACAATTTTATGATTGCAAATGGTAAAGAATGTGATTAAAGGCTCTTTTCCTATGTCAAAAGTTTTAGTTTTCGAGGGTAATAGCTACGTATGTTGAAAAAATGAAGATATTTGACTATTTTATGATTGCAAATGGTAAAGAATGTGATTAAAGGCTCTTTTCCTTTTTCAAAAGTTTTAGTTTTCGAGAGTAATAGCTACGTATGTTGAAAAAATGACGATATTAGACTATTTTATGATTGCAAATGGTAAAGAATGTGATTAAAGGCTCTTTTCCTATTTCAAAAGTTTTAGTTTTCGAAGGTAATAGCTACGTATGTGGAAAAAATGAAGATATTAAAAAAATTTATGATTGCACATGGTAAAGAATGTGATTAAAGGCTCTTTTCCTATGTCAAAAGTTTTAGTTTTCGAGGGTAATAGCTACGTATGTTGAAAAAATGAAGATATTAGACAATTTTATGATTGCACATGGTAAAGAATGTGATTAAAGACTCTTTTCCTATTTCAAAAGTTTTAGTTTTCGAGGGTAATAGCTACGTATGTTGAAAAAATGAAGATATTAGACTATTTTATGATTGCAAATGGTAAAGAATGTGATTAAAGGCTCTTTTCCTATTTCAAAAGTTTTAGTTTTCGAGGGTAATAGCTATATCTGTGGAAAAAATGAAGATATTAGACTATTTTATGATTGCACATGGTAAAGAATGTGATTAAAGGCTCTTTTCCTATTTCAAAAGTTTCAGTTTTCGAGGGTAATAGCTACAAATGTTGAAAAAATGAAGATATTAGACAATTTTATGATTGCAAATGGTAAAGAATGTGATTAAAGGCTCTTTTCCTATGTCAAAAGTTTTAGTTTTCGAGGGTAATAGCTACGTATGTTGAAAAAATGAAGATATTTGACTATTTTATGATTGCAAATGGTAAAGAATGTGATTAAAGGCTCTTTTCCTTTTTCAAAAGTTTTAGTTTTCGAGAGTAATAGCTACGTATGTTGAAAAAATGACGATATTAGACTATTTTATGATTGCAAATGGTAAAGAATGTGATTAAAGGCTCTTTTCCTATTTCAAAAGTTTTAGTTTTCGAAGGTAATAGCTACGTATGTGGAAAAAATGAAGATATTAAAAAAATCTATGATTGCACATGGTAAAGAATGTGATTAAAGGCTCTTTTCCTATGTCAAAAGTTTTAGTTTTCGAGGGTAATAGCTACGTATGTTGAAAAAATGAAGATATTAGACAATTTTATGATTGCACATGGTAAAGAATGTGATCAAAGGCTCTTTTCCTATTTCAAAAGTTTTAGTTTTCGAGGGTAATAGCTACGTATGTTGAAAAAATGAAGATATTAGACTATTTTATGATTGCAAATGGTAAAGAATGTGATTAAAGGCTCTTTTCCTATTTCAAAAGTTTTAGTTTTCGAGGGTAATAGCTATATCTGTGGAAAAAATGAAGATATTAGACTATTTTATGATTGCACATGGTAAAGAATGTGATTAAAGGCTCTTTTCCTATTTCAAAAGTTTTAGTTTTCGAAGGTAATAGCTACGTATGTTGAAAAAATGAAGATATTAAAAAAATTTATGATTGCACATGGTAAAGAATGTGATTAAAGGCTCTTTTCCTATGTCAAAAGTTTTAGTTTTCGATTGTAATAGCTGTGTCCGTGGAAAAAATTAAGATATTAGCCTATTTTGAAAATAATGTGACACATGGTAAAGAATGTGATTAAAGGCTCTTTTCCTATTTCAAAAGTTTTAGTTTTCGAAGCTAATAGCTACGTATGTTGAAAAAATGAAGATATTAGACTATTTTATGATTGCAAATGGTAAAGAATGTGATTAAAGGCTCTTTTCCTATGTCAAAAGTTTTAGTTTTCGAGGGTAATAGCTACGTATGTTGAAAAAATGAAGATATTTGACTATTTTATGATTGCAAATGGTAAAGAATGTGATTAAAGGCTCTTTTCCTTTGCAAAAGTTTTAGTTTTCGAGAGTAATAGCTACGTATGTTGAAAGAATGAGGATATTAGACTATTTTATGATTGCAAATGGTAAAGAATGTGATTAAAGGCTCTTTTCCTATTTCAAAAGTTTTAGTTTTCGAAGGTAATAGCTACGTATGTGGAAAAAATGAAGATATTAAAAAAATTTATGATTGCACATGGTAAAGAATGTGATTAAAGGCTCTTTTCCTATGTCAAAAGTTTTAGTTTTCGAGGGTAATAGCTACGTATGTTGAAAAAATGAAGATATTAGACAATTTTATGATTGCACATGGTAAAGAATGTGATTAAAGGCTCTTTTCCTATTTCAAAAGTTTTAGTTTTCGAGGGTAATAGCTACGTATGTTGAAAAAATGAAGATATTAGACTATTTTATGATTGCAAATGGTAAAGAATGTGATTAAAGGCTCTTTTCCTATTTCAAAAGTTTTAGTTTTCGAGGGTAATAGCTATATCTGTGGAAAAAATGAAGATATTAGACTATTTTATGATTGCACATGGTAAAGAATGTGATTAAAGGCTCTTTTCCTATTTCAAAAGTTTCAGTTTTCGAGGGTAATAGCTACAAATGTTGAAAAAATGAAGATATTAGACAATTTTATGATTGCAAATGGTAAAGAATGTGATTAAAGGCTCTTTTCCTATGTCAAAAGTTTTAGTTTTCGAGGGTAATAGCTACGTATGTTGAAAAAATGAAGATATTTGACTATTTTATGATTGCAAATGGTAAAGAATGTGATTAAAGGCTCTTTTCCTTTTTCAAAAGTTTTAGTTTTCGAGAGTAATAGCTACGTATGTTGAAAAAATGACGATATTAGACTATTTTATGATTGCAAATGGTAAAGAATGTGATAAAAGGCTCTTTTCCTATTTCAAAAGTTTTAGTTTTCGAAGGTAATAGCTACGTATGTGGAAAAAATGAAGATATTAAAAAAATTTATGATTGCACATGGTAAAGAATGTGATTAAAGGCTCTTTTCCTATGTCAAAAGTTTTAGTTTTCGAGGGTAATAGCTACGTATGTTGAAAAAATGAAGATATTAGACAATTTTATGATTGCACATGGTAAAGAATGTGATTAAAGGCTCTTTTCCTATTTCAAAAGTTTTAGTTTTCGAGGGTAATAGCTACGTATGTTGAAAAAATGAAGATATTAGACTATTTTATGATTGCAAATGGTAAAGAATGTGATTAAAGGCTCTTTTCCTATTTCAAAAGTTTTAGTTTTCGAGGGTAATAGCTATATCTGTGGAAAAAATGAAGATATTAGACTATTTTATGATTGCACATGGTAAAGAATGTGATTAAAGGCTCTTTTCCTATTTCAAAAGTTTTAGTTTTCGAAGGTAATAGCTACGTATGTTGAAAAAATGAAGATATTAAAAAAATTTATGATTGCACATGGTAAAGAATGTGATTAAAGGCTCTTTTCCTATGTCAAAAGTTTTAGTTTTCGATTGTAATAGGATTTCGATTGTAATAAATTAAGATATTATCCTATTTTGAAAATAATGTGACACATGGTAAAGAATGTGATTAAAGGCTCTTTTCCTATTTCAAAAGTTTTAGTTTTCGAAGCTAATAGCTACGTATGTTGAAAAAATGAAGATATTAGACTATTTTATGATTGCACATGGTAAAGAATGTGATTAAAGGCTCTTTTCCTATTTCAAAAGTTTTAGTTTTCGAGGGTAATAGCTACGTATGTTGAAAAAATCAAGATATTAAAAAATTTTATGATTGCACATGGTAAAGAATGTGATTAAAGGCTCTTTTCCTATGTCAAAAGTTTTAGTTTTCGAGGGTAATAGCTTTGTCAGTGGAAAAATGAAGATATTTGACAATTTTATGATTGCACATGGTAAAGAATGTGATTAAAGGCTCTTTTCCTATTTCAAAAGTTTTAGTTTTCGAGGGTAATAGCTACGTATGTTGAAAAAATGAAGATATTAGACTATTTTATGATTGCAAATGGTAAAGAATGTGATTAAAGGCTCTTTTCCTATTTCAAAAGTTTCAGTTTTCGAGGGTAATAGCTACGTATGTTGAAAAAATGAAGATATTAGACTATTTTATGATTGCAAATGGTAAAGAATGTGATTAAAGGCTCTTTTCCTATGTCAAAAGTTTTAGTTTTCGAGGGTAATAGCTACGTATGTTGAAAAAATGAAGATATTAGACTATTTTATGATTGCAAATGGTAAAGAATGTGATTAAAGGCTCTTTTCCTATTTCAAAAGTTTCAGTTTTCGAGGGTAATAGCTACGTATGTGGAAAAAATGAAGATATTAGACTATTTTATGATTGCAAATGGTAAAGAATGTGATTAAAGGCTCTTTTCCTATGTCAAAAGTTTTAGTTTTCGAGGGTAATAGCTACGTATGTTGAAAAAAATGAAGATATTAGACAATTTTATGATTGCACATGGTAAAGGATTTAAGGCTCTTTTCCTATTTCAAAAGTTTTAGTTTTCGAGGGTAATAGCTACGTAAGTTCAAAAAATGAAGGTATTAGACTATTTTATGACTGCAAATGGTAAAGAATGTGATTAAAGGCTCTTTTCCTATGTCAAAAGTTTTAGTTTTCGAGGGTAATAGCTACGTATGTTGAAAAAATGAAGATATTAGACTATTTTATGGTTGCAAATGGTAAAGAATGTGATTAAAGGCTCTTTTCCTATGTCAAAAGTTTTAGTTTTCGAGGGTAATAGCTACGTATGTTGAAAAAATGAAGATATTAGACAATTTTATTATTGCACATGGTAAAGAATGTGATTAAAGGCTCTTTTCCTATTTCAAAAGTTTTAGTTTTCGAGGGTAATAGCTACGTATGTTGAAAAAATGAAGATATTAGACTATTTTATGATTGCAAATGGTAAAGAATGTGATTAAAGGCTCTTTTCCTATTTCAAAAGTTTTAGTTTTCGAGGGTAATAGCTATGTCTGTGGAAAAAATGAAGATATTAGACTATTTTATGATTACACATGGTAAAGAATGTGATTAAAGGCTCTTTTCCTATTTCAAAAGTTTTAGTTTTCGAAGGTAATAGCTACGTATGTTGAAAAAATGAAGATATTAAAAAAATTTATGATTGCACATGGTAAAGAATGTGATTAAAGGCTCTTTTCCTCTGTCAAAAGTTTTAGTTTTCGAGGGTAATAGCTACGTATGTTGAAAAAATGACGATATTAGACTATTTTATGATTGCAAATGGTAAAGAATGTGATTAAAGGCTCTTTTCCTATTTCAAAAGTTTTAGTTTTCGAGGGTGAAAGCTTTGTCTGTGGAAAAAACGAAGATATTAGACTATTTTGAAAATAATGTGAAACATGGTAAAGAATGTGATTAAAGGCTCTTTTCCTATTTCAAAAGTTTTAGTTTTCGAAGCTAATAGCTACGTATGTTGAAAAAATGAAGATATTAGACTATTTTATGATTGCACATGGTAAAGAATGTGATTAAAGGCTCTTTTCCTATTTCAAAAGTTTTAGTTTTCGAAGGTAATAGCTACGTATGTTGAAAAAATGAAGATATTAAAAAAATTTATGATTGCACATGGTAAAGAATGTGATTAAAGGCTCTTTTCCAATGTCAAAAGTTTTAGTTTTCGAGGGTAATAGCTACGTATGTTGAAAAGATGACGATATTAGACTATTTTATGATTGCAAATGGTAAAGAATGTGATTAAAGGCTCTTTTCTTATTTCAAAAGTTTTAGTTTTCGAGGGTAATAGCTTTGTCTGTGGAAAAAATGAAGATATTAGACTATTTTATGATTGCACATGGTAAAGAATGTGATTAAAGGCTCTTTTCCTATGTCAAAAGTTTTAGTTTTCGAGGGTAATAGCTACGTATGTTGAAAAAATGAAGATATTGGACTATTTTATGATTGCAAATGTGATTAAAAGCTCTTTTCCTATTTCAAAAGTTTTAGTTTTCGAAGGAAATAGCTACGTATGTATGGTACACAAGTGTGTGTACCATACATACATGGTACACAAGTATGTCAAAAGTTTTAGTTTTCGAGGGTAATAGCTTTGTCTGTGGAAAAATGAAGATATTTGACAATTTTATGATTGCACATGGTAAAGAATGTGATTAAAGGCTCTTTTCCTATTTCAAAAGTTATAGTTTTCGAGGGTAATAGCTACGTATGTTGAAAAAATGAAGATATTAGACTATTTTATGATTGCAAATGGTAAAGAATGTGATTAAAGGCTCTTTTCCTATTTCAAAAGTTTCAGTTTTCGAGGGTAATAGCTACGTATGTTGAAAAAATGAAGATATTAGACTATTTTATGATTGCAAATGGTAAAGAATGTGATTAAAGGCTCTTTTCCTATGTCAAAAGTTTTAGTTTTCGAGGGTAATAGCTACGTATGTTGAAAAAATGAAGATATTAGACTATTTTATGATTGCAAATGGTAAAAAATGTGATTAAAGGCTCTTTTCCTATTTCAAAAGTTTCAGTTTTCGAGGGTAATAGCTACGTATGTTGAAAAAATGAAGATATTAGACTATTTTATGATTGCAAATGGTAAAGAATGTGATTAAAGGCTCTTTTCCTATTTCAAAAGTTTCAGTTTTCGAGGGTAATAGCTACGTATGTTGAAAAAATGAAGATATTAGACTATTTTATGACTGCAAATGGTAAAGAATGTGATTAAAGGCTCTTTTCCTATGTCAAAAGATTTAGTTTTCGAGGTTAATAGCTACGTATGTTGAAAAAAATGAAGATATTAGACAATTTTATGATTGCACTTGGTAAAGGATTTAAGGCTCTTTTCCTATTTCAAAAGTTTTAGTTTTCGAGGGTAATAGCTACGTTAGTTCAAAAAATGAAGGTATTAGACTATTTTATGACTGCAAATGGTAAAGAATGTGATTAAAGGCTCTTTTCCTATTTCAAAAGTTTCAGTTTTCGAGGGTAATAGCTACGTATGTTGAAAAAATGAAGATATCAGACTATTTTATGATTGCAAATGGTAAAGAATGTGATTAAAGGCTCTTTTCCTATGTCAAAAGTTTTAGTTTTCGAGGGTAATAGCTACGTATGTTGAAAAAATGAAGATATTAGACTATTTTATGGTTGCAAATGGTAAAGAATGTGATTAAAGGCTCTTTTCCTATGTCAAAAGTTTTAGTTTTCGAGGGTAATAGCTACGTAAGTTGAAAAAATGAAGATATTAGACAATTTTATGATTGCACATGGTAAAGAATGTGATTAAAGGCTCTTTTCCTATTTCAAAAGTTTTAGTTTTCGAGGGTAATAGCTACGTATGTTGAAAAAATGAAGATATTAGACTATTTTATGATTGCAAATGGTAAAGAATGTGATTAAAGGCTCTTTTCCTATTTCAAAAGTTTTAGTTTTCGAGGGTAATAGCTATGTCTGTGGAAAAAATGAAGATATTAGACTATTTTATGATTGCACATGGTAAAGAATGTGATTAAAGGCTCTTTTCCTATTTCAAAAGTTTTAGTTTTCGAAGGTAATAGCTACGTATGTTGAAAAAATGAAGATATTAAAAAAATTTATGATTGCACATGGTAAAGAATGTGATTAAAGGCTCTTTTCCTATGTCAAAAGTTTTAGTTTTCGAGGGTAATAGCTACGTATGTTGAAAAAATGACGATATTAGACTATTTTATGATTGCAAATGGTAAAGAATGTGATTAAAGGCTCTTTTCCTATTTCAAAAGTTTTAGTTTTCGAGGGTAAAAGCTTTGTCTGTGGAAAAAACGAAGATATTAGACTATTTTGAAAATAATGTGAAACATGGTAAAGAATGTGATTAAAGGCTCTTTTCCTATTTCAAAAGTTTTAGTTTTCGAAGCTAATAGCTACGTATGTTGAAAAAATGAAGATATTAGACTATTTTATGATTGCACATGGTAAAGAATGTGATTAAAGGCTCTTTTCCTATTTCAAAAGTTTTAGTTTTTGAAGGTAATAGCTACGTATGTTGAAAAAATGAAGATATTAAAAAAATTTATGATTGCACATGGTAAAGAATGTGATTAAAGGCTCTTTTCCTATGTCAAAAGTTTTAGTTTTCGAGGGTAATAGCTACTTATTTTGAAAAAATGACGATATTAGACTATTTTATGATTGCAAATGGTAAAGAATGTGATTAAAGGCTCTTTTCTTATTTCAAAAGTTTTAGTTTTCGAGGGTAATAGCTTTGTCTGTGGAAAAAATGAAGATATTAGACTATTTTATGATTGCACATGGTAAAGAATGTGATTAAAGGCTCTTTTCCTATGTCAAAAGTTTTAGTTTTCGAGGGTAATAGCTACGTATGTTGAAAAAATGAAGATATTAGACTATTTTATGATTGCAAATGGTAAAGAATGTGATTAAAGGCTCTTTTCTTATTTCAAAAGTTTTAGTTTTCGAAGGTAATAGCTACGTATGTTGAAAAAATGAAGATATTAGACAATTTTATGATTGCAAATGGTAAAGAATGTGATTAAAGGCTCTTTTCCTATTTCAAAAGTTTTAGTTTTCGAGGATAGTAGCTACGTATGTTGAAAAACTGAAGATATTAGTCTATTTTATGATTGCACATGGTAAAGAATGTGATTAAAGGCTCTTTTCCTATTTCAAAAGTCTTAGTTTTCGAGGGTAATAGCTATGTCAATGGAAAAAATGAAGATATTAGACTATTTTATGATTGCACATGGTAAAGAATGTGATTAAAGGCTCTTTTCCTATGTCAAAAGTTTTAGTTTTCGAGAGTAATAGCTACGTATGTTGAAAAAATGAAGATATTAGAATATTTTATGATTTCACATGGTAAAGAATGTGATTAAAGGTTCTTTTCCTATTTCAAAAGTTTTAGTTTTCGAGGGTAATAGCTATGTGTGTTTAAAAAATGAAGATATTAGATTATTTTATGATTGCACATGGTAAAGAATGTGATTAAAGGCTCTTTTCCTATGTCAAAAGTTTTAGTTTTCGAGGGTAATAGCTACGTATGTTGAAAAAATTAAGATATTAGACTATTTTATGATTGCAAATGGTGAAGAATGTGATTAAAGGCTCTTTTCCTATTTCAAAAGTTTTAGTTTTCGAGGGTAATAGCTTTGTCTGTGGAAAAAATGAAGATATTAGACAATTTTATGATTGCACATGGTAAAGAATTTGATTAAAGGCTCTTTTCCTATGTCAAAAGTTTTAGTTTTCGAGGGTAATAGCTTTGTCTGTGAAAAAATGAAGATATTTGACAATTTTATGATTGCACATGGTAAAGAATGTGATTAAAGGCTCTTTTCCTATTTCAAAAGTTTTAGTTTTCGAGGGTAATAGCTACGTATGTTGAAAAAATGAAGATCTTAGACTATTTTATGATTGCAAATGGTAAAGAATGTGATTAAAGGCTCTTTTCCTATTTCAAAAGTTTCAGTTTTCGAGGGTAATAGCTACGTATGTTGAAAAAATGAAGATATTAGACTATTTTATGATTGCAAATGGTAAAGAATGTGATTAAAGGCTCTTTTCCTATGTCGAAAGTTTTAGTTTTCGAGGGTAATACCTACGTATGTTGAAAAAATGAAGATATTAGACTATTTTATGATTGCAAATGGTAAAAAATGTGATTAAAGGCTCGTTTCCTATTTCAAAAGTTTCAGTTTTCGAGGGTAATAGCTACGTATGTTGAAAAAATGAAGATATTAGACTATTTTATGATTGCAAATGGTAAAGAATGTGATTAAAGGCTCTTTTCCTATTCAAAAGTTTCAGTTTTCGAGGGTAATAGCTACGTATGTTGAAAAAATGAAGATATTAGACTATTTTATGATTGCAAATGGTAAAGAATGTGATTAAAGGCTCTTTTCCTTTGTCAAAAGTTTAGTTTTCGAGAGTAATAGCTACGTATGTTCAAAAATGAAGGTATTAGACTATTTTATGACTGCAAATGGTGTTGAAAAAATGAAGATATTAGACTATTTTATGATTGCACATGGTAAAGAATGTGATTAAAGGCTCTTTTCCTATGTCAAAAGATTTAGTTTTCGAGGGTAATAGCTACGTATGTTGAAAAAATGAAGATATTAGACTATTTTATGATTGTAAATGGCAAAGAATGTGATTAAAGGCTCTTTTCCTATTTCAAAAATTTTAGTTTTTGAGGGTAACAGCTTCGTCTGTGGAAAAAATGAAGATATTAGACAATTTTATGATTGCACATGGTAAAGAATGTGATTAAAGGATCTTTTCCTATTTCAAAAGTTTTAGTTTTCGAGGGTAATAGCTACGTATGTTGAAAAAATGAAGATATTAGACTATTTTATGATTGCAAATGGTAAAGAATGCGATTAAAGGCTCTTTTCCTATGTCAAAAGTTTTACTTTTCGAGGGTAATAGCTACGTATGTTGAAAAAATTAAGATATTAGACTATTTTATGATTGCAAATGGTAAAGAATGTGATTAAAGGCTCTTTTCCTATTCCAAAAGTTTTAGTTTTCGAGGGTAATAGCTACGTATGTTGAAAAAATGAAGATATTAGACTATTTTATGATTGCACATGGTAAAGAATGTGATTAAAGGCTCTTTTCCTATTCCAAAAGTTTTAGTTTTCGAGGGTAATAGCTACGTATGTTAGAAAAATGAAGATATTAGACAATTTTATGATTGCACATGGTAAACAATGTGATTAAAGGCTCTTTTCCTATTTCAAAAGTTTTAGTTTTCGAGGGTAATAGCTACGTATGTTGAAAAAATGAAGATATTAGACTATTTTATGATTGCAAATGGTAAAGAATGTGATTAAAAGCTCTTTTCCTATTTCAAAAGTTTTAGTTTTCGGGGGTAATAGCTACGTATGTTTAAAAAAAGAAGATATTAGACTATTTTATGATTGCAAATGGTGAAGAATGTGATTAAAGGCTCTTTTCCTATTTCAAAAGTTTTAGTTTTCGAGGGTAATAGCTACGTATGTTGAAAAAATGAAGATATTAGACTATTTTATGATTGCAAATGGTAAAGAATGTGATTAAAGGCTCTTTTCCTATTTCAAAAGTTTTAGTTTTCGAGGGTAATAGCTACGTATTTTGAAAAAATGAAGATATTAGACAATTTTATAATTGCAAATGGTAACGAATGTGATTAAAGGCTCTTTTCCTATGTCAAAAGTTTTAGTTTTCGAGGGTAATAGCTACGTAGGGGAGAGTCGGGTAAGACGGACCGGGGGGCAAGACGGACCTTTTGTCATTGCTCGACTTGAGCGTCACCTTTTTATCACTTGTAGAGCTAGAAACAACGGCCATCTAGTGGCAAGTTTCGGAGCGAAGTCTGAGAGTTGAAGCCAATCTTGTCTTCGAGAAAAATATTTTATTCGTTTTCACATTCTCGAAACCGGCTTTTGAGGTAAATGTTTTTCTTTTCTGGTGTTTCTAATGTTCTGTTTTATACTGTGGTAATTTTTCTTACAAATATGGAGGTCTAGGAGAGTGTGTGAGACATTAATTGTTTTCATTGCAGCGCCATCTTATGTTATAATTTTTAACTATTCCGAAAAAGCAGGTTTAGGGTAAGATGGACCAAAGAGACAGCGGGTAAGACGGACCGGTCCGTCTTGCCCCCTATCATCTGGGATCTTTTTCGAAGTTATTATTTTTTACGTATTTTGTGAATATTGTGTTGCATTTATTGTTCCCGCATGTCAATTAGAAATATATTAAGCTGTCTCTCTTTTGCAGAATGGGAAAGTATACTAGGAAAACCACCCGCGGTCTCCACGACCAGGACTTACTGAGAGCAGCTGCTATGCGAGTTAATCTGGTTCGCCGCTTCGCAAAGTTTCGAAAGAGGTTGGTTTGCCACGAAGCACAGTGCGAAGAGCAGTTGCAAAACTCGACGCAGCAGAAGATCCCCAATCAGTGGAGTTGGCAACTACCTTCAACTTTAAAAGTGTGTTCTCAGCAAACGAAGAGATACTTCTGAAGGACTATATGGCACAGTATAGGACTATACGGCACAGTATATGCATCATGGACTTACGAAAAAGGAAGCAGGTCAGCTTGCATATGAATATGCCCAGGCCAAAGGGAAGAATATGCCGAAGAACTGGACTGAAAATAAGTGTGCAGGAAAAGACTGGATGAATAGCATTATGAGTCGTTTTGGGCTTTCCCTAAGGTCCTCCGAAGCGACAAGCCTTGCCAGAGCCACCAGCTTCAACAGGACGAATGTCAGCGAATTCTTCAATATTTTAGAAGAGCTGCTTATAAAGCACAAGTATCCGCCGAACAGAATATATAATCTTGACGAGACTGGAGTAACCACCGTTCAGAAGACACCAAAGGTGGTTGCAGAAAAGGGATCAAAGCAAGTTGGACGTATTACTTCAGCTGAGCGAGGGACGCTGGTAACAGTCGTAGGGTGTATCAACGCAGCTGGCCAGTCGATAGCCCCTTTCTTTGTCTTTCCACGAGTGAACTGGCTTCAAAGTTTTCTCAATGGCACGCCCCCTGGAAGCACAGGAAAATGCCAGCCGTCTGGATGGATGACAGCCGAAATCTTCCGGGATATGATACGCCATCTAATCTCCCAAACCAGCTGCTCGCCCACAAATCGACTTCTGCTGATTATGGATAACCATGATTCGCACGTCTCATTGAGCGTGGTTAATCTTTACAGAGAAAACGGCATTGACGTCTTAACGCTTCCGCCACATTGCAGTTACAAGCTGCAGCCTCTTGATGTTGCTGTATATGGGCCATTCAAGCGATACTACAATGAAGCAGCTAACTCGTGGATGATTTCGAACCCAAACAGGAGGATTACCATTTATGAAATCGGAATATTCGTTGGAATCGCTTTTCCAAGAGCTTTCGTCATGGAAAACGTACTAAGCGGGTTCCAAAAACAGGAATATACCCTTTCAATAGGAACGTTTTCTAAGATCACGACTTTCTCAGCGCCTTTGTGACAGACCGACCAGCAACAGAGACGTCTCCCATGACAGGCCAGTCTGCAGTTCCATCAACCAGCCCTGGCGACGAGAGCTTGAATAACGACGTGCTGCCAACTACCAGTAGCTCAGTGATTTCTGCGACTATGCTAGTGACTCCAGAGTCGGTTCGTCCTCGCCCTAAGGCGAGTTTCTATGCAAGAGACGGAAAAACGTCTAGGAAAAGAACAAAGTCCAAAATTCTGACGAACACACCTGAAAAAAAACAGACTGGAAGAAGAATTTGAGTTGAAAAGAAAAAAATCAGAAAAGAAAGCTCAAAGAAAACGGCCTGAAAAGAGAAACCTCTCCAAACAGCCTGGGAACGGGGAAGACAGCTTCGATGAACATATCGCGCTGGATGGTGAAAGTGATGTCAGCTTGCATTTGGATGGGTCAGAGGAGGAGGAGTTTCTTGATGGAACCGAACCAAAAAGTGGGGATATCTTGGTTGTGAAAGTGCCGACCAAGAAGAGCTTCAGGAATTATGTTGGAGTTGTGTGTGATTATGAATCTGATGGTTTCCAAGTTCAGTTTTGGAAGCGATTAGCTCCATCGAGTAAATTCACGGCAACTGAGGAGATGAGCTTCGTGCGAAAAGAAGAGGTCATCATGAAGCTGCCAAAACCGACCCCTTCGGGTGGAACGACGAGACAGTCGGCTCAGTTCGTTTTTCACGTAGATTTGGCCTCGTACAGTGTTTAAATATAGTTATTTGCTAACTTTTTACTTTTTTACTTACTACTAGTATTTTAAGTATTCGAAATAAAATTGTTTAGAGACAATCAATCTTTTTGAGCAATTGGGTCCGTCTTGCCCAAAGGGCTGGTCCGTCTTATCCTATGGGGTGGGCAAGATGGACCTTTTGACCAACTTCAGTTTTTTTATCTGGGCCCGGAAATACGGCTGATTTATGTGTGACGAAGGTTTCTTTACATAACTCAATGTTTTGGGGACAAGTTAGACACCTTTCGTCAGTCGTTGCTTGTTTCCAACCTCTTCCACAGACGAAAAACCAAAATGGGGTCCGTCTTACCCGACTCTCCCCTATGTTGAAAAAATGAAGATATTAGACTATTTTATGATTACAAATGGTAAAGAATGTGATTAAAGGCTCTTTTCCTATTTCAAAAGTTTTAGTTTTTGAGGGTAATAGTTACGTATGTTGAAAAAATGAAGATATTAGACAATTTTATGATTGCAAATGGTAAAGAATGTGATTAAAGGCTCTTTTCCTATTTCAAAAGTTTTAGTTTTCGAGGGTAATAGCTACGTATGTTGAAAAAATGAAGATATTAGACTATTTTATGATTGCAAATGGTAAAGAATGTGATTAAAGGCTCTTTTCCTATTTCAAAAGTTTTAGCTTTCGAGGTTAATAGCTACGTATGTTGAAAAATGAAGATATTAGACTATTTTATGATTGCACATGGTAAGAATGTGATTATAGGCTCTTTTCCTATTTCAAAAGTTTTACTTTTCGAGGGTAATAGCTTTGTCTGTGGAAAAAATGAAGATATTAGACTATTTTATGATTGCACTTGGTAAAGAATGTGATTAAAGGCTCTTTTCCTATTTCAAAAGTTTTAGTTTTCGAGGGTAATAGCTACGTATGTTGAAAAAATGAAGATATTAGACTATTTTATGATTGCAAATGGTAAAGAATGTGATTAAAGGCTCTTTTCCTATGTCAAAAGTTTTAGTTTTCGAGGGTAATAGCTACGTATGTTGAAAACATGAAGATATTAGACTATTTTATGATTGCACATGGTAAAGAATGTGATTAAAGGCTCTTTTCCTATTTCAAAAGTTTTAGTTTTCGAGGGTAATAGCTACGTATGTTGAAAAAATGAAGATATTAGACTATTTTATGATTGCAAATGGTAAAGAATATGATTAAAGGCTCTTTTCCTATTTCAAAAGTTTTAGTTTTTGAGGGTAATAGTTACGTATGTTGAAAAAATGAAGATATTAGACAATTTTATGATTGCAAATGGTAAAGAATGTGATTAAAGGCTCTTTTCCTATTTCAAAAGTTTTAGTTTTCGAGGGTAATAGCTACGTATGTTGAAAAAATGAAGATATTAGACTATTTTATGATTGCACATGGTAAAGAATGTGATTAAAGGCTCTTTTCCTATTCCAAAAGTTTTAGTTTTCGAGGGTAATAGCTACGTATGTTGGAAAAATGAAGATATTAGACAATTTTATGATTGCACATGGTAAAGAATGTGATTAAAGGCTCTTTTCCTATTTCAAAAGTTTTAGTTTTCGAGGGTAATAGCTACGTATGTTGAAAAAATGAAGATATTAGACTATTTTATGATTGCAAATGGTAAAGAATGTGATTAAAAGCTCTTTTCCTATTTCAAAAGTTTTAGTTTTCGGGGTAATAGCTACGTATGTTTAAAAAAAGAAGATATTAGACTATTTTATGATTGCAAATGGTGAAGAATGTGATTAAAGGCTCTTTTCCTATTTCAAAAGCTTTAGTTTTCGAGGGTAATAGCTACGTATGTTGAAAAAATGAAGATATTAGACTATTTTATGATTGCAAATGGTAAAGAATGTGATTAAAGGCTCTTTTCCTATTTCAAAAGTTTTAGTTTTCGAGGGTAATAGCTACGTATTTTGAAAAAATGAAGATATTAGACAATTTATGATTGCAAATGGTAAAGAATGTGATTAAAGGCTCTTTACCTATTCAAAAGTTTTAGTTTTCGAGGATAATAGCTACGTAGCCTATGTTGAAAAAATGAAGATATTAGACTATTTTATGATTACAAATGGTAAAGAATGTGATTAAAGGCTCTTTTCCTATTTCAAAAGTTTTAGTTTTGAGGGTAATAGTTACGTATGTTGAAAAAATGAAGATATTAGACAATTTTATGATTGCAAATGGTAAAGAATGTGATTAAAGGCTCTTTTCCTATTTCAAAAGTTTTAGTTTTCGAGGGTAATAGCTACGTATGTTGAAAAAATGAAGATATTAGACTATTTTATGATTGCAAATGGTAAAGAATGTGATTAAAGGCTCTTTTCCTATTTCAAAAGTTTTAGCTTTCGAGGTTAATAGCTACGTATGTTGAAAAAATGAAGATATTAGACTATTTTATGATTGCACATGGTAAAGAATGTGATTATAGGCTCTTTTCCTATTTCAAAAGTTTTACTTTTCGAGGGTAATAGCTTTGTCTGTGGAAAAAATGAAGATATTAGACTATTTTATGATTGCACTTGGTAAAGAATGTGATTAAAGGCTCTTTTCCTATTTCAAAAGTTTTAGTTTTCGAGGGTAATAGCTACGTATGTTGAAAAAATGAAGATATTAGACTATTTTATGATTGCAAATGGTAAAGAATGTGATTAAAGGCTCTTTTCCTATGTCAAAAGTTTTAGTTTTCGAGGGTAATAGCTACGTATGTTGAAAAAATGAAGATATTAGACTATTTTATGATTGCACATGGTAAAGAATGTGATTAAAGGCTCTTTTCCTATTTCAAAAGTTTTAGTTTACGAGGGTAATAGCTACGTATGTTGAAAAAATGAAGATATTAGACTATTTTATGATTGCAAATGGTAAAGAATGTGATTAAAGGCTCTTTTCCTATTTCAAAAGTTTTAGTTTTTGAGGGTAATAGTTACGTATGTTGAAAAAATGAAGATATTAGACAATTTTATGATTGCAAATGGTAAAGAATGTGATTAAAGGCTCTTTTCCTATTTCAAAAGTTTTAGTTTTCGAGGGGTAATAGCTACGTATGTTGAAAAAATGAAGATATTAGACTATTTTATGATTGCACATGGTAAAGAATGTGATTAAAGGCTCTTTTCCTATTCCAAAAGTTTTAGTTTTCGAGGGTAATAGCTACGTATGTTGGAAAAATGAAGATATTAGACAATTTTATGATTGCACATGGTAAAGAATGTGATTAAAGGCTCTTTTCCTATTTCAAAAGTTTTAGTTTTCGAGGGTAATAGCTACGTATGTTGAAAAAATGAAGATATTAGACTATTTTATGATTGCAAATGGTAAAGAATGTGATTAAAAGCTCTTTTCCTATTTCAAAAGTTTTAGTTTTC
>NW_027065946.1:0-20188 GCF_032884065.1 Artemia franciscana
ATCACATTCTTTACCATGTGCAATCATAAAATAGTCTAATATCTTCATTTTTCCAACATACGTAGCTATTACTCTCGAAAACTAAAACTTTTGACATAGGAAAAGAGCCTTTAATCATATTCGTTACCATTTGCAATTATAAAATAGTCTAATAACTTCATTTTTTCAACATACGTAGCTATTACCCTCGAAAACTAAAACTTTTGACATAGGAAAAGAGCCTTTAATCACATTCGTTACCATTTGCAATTATAAAATACTCTAATATCTTCATTTTTTCAACAAAAGTAGCTATTACCCTCGAAAACTAAAACTTTTGACATAGGAAAAGAGCCTTTAATCACATTCGTTACCATTTGCAATTATAAAATAGTCTAATATCTTCATTTTTTCAACATACGTAGCTATTACCCTCGAAAACTAAAACTTTTGAAATAGGAAAAGAGCCTTTAAGCACTTTCTTTACCATGTACAATCATAAAATAGTCTAATATCTTCATTTTTCCAACATACGTAGCTATTACCCTCGAAAACTAAAACTTTTGAAATAGGAAAAGAGCCTTTAAGCACTTTCTTTACCATGTACAATCATAAAATAGTCTAATATTTTCATTTTTCCAACATACGTAGCTATTAACCTCGAAAACTAAAACTTTTGACATAGGAAAAGAGCCTTTAATCACAATCTTTACCATTTGCAATGATAAAATAGTCTAATATCTTCATTTTTCCAACATACGTAGCTATTATGATATTTGGGTAATAGCTACGTATGTTGGAAAAATGAAGATATTAGACTATTTTATGATTGCACATGGTAAAGAAAGTGCTTAAAGGCTCTTTTCCTATTTCAAAAGTTTTAGTTTTCGAGGGTAATAGCTACGTATGTTGAATATCTTCATTTTTTCAACATACGTAGCTATTACCCTCGAAAACTAAAACTTTTGCCATAGGAAAAGTGCCTTTAAGCACATTGTTTACCATGTGCAATCATAAAATAGTCTAATATCTTCATTTTTCCAACATACGTAGCTATTACCCTCGAAAACTAAAACTTTTGACATAGGAAAAGAGCCTTTAATCACATTCTTTACCAATTGCAATCATAAAATAGTCTAATATCTTCATTTTTTCAACATACGTAGCTATTACCCTCGAAAACTAAAACTTTTGACATAGGAAAAGAGCCTTTAATCACATTCGTTACCATTTACAATTATAAAATAGTGTAATATCTTCATTTTTTCAACTTACGTAGCTATTACCCTCGAAAACTAAATTATTTGACATAGGAAAAGAGCCTTTAATCACATTCGTTACCATTTGCAATTATAAAATAGTCTAATATCTTCATTTTTTCAACATACGTAGCTATTACCCTCGAAAACTAAAACTTTTGACATAGGAAAAGAGCCTTTAATCACATTCTTTACCATGTGCAATCATAACATAGTCTAATATCTTCTTTTTTCCAACATACGTAGCTATTACCCTCGAAAACGAAAACTTTTGAAATAGGAAAAGAGCCTTTAATCACATTCTTTACCATTTGCAATCATAAAATAGTCTAATATCTTCATTTTTTCAACATACGTAGCTATTACCCTCGAAAACTAAAACTTTTGAAATAGGAAAATAGCCTTTAATCACATTCTTTACCATTTGCAATTATAAAATGGTCTAATATCTTCTTTTTTCCAACATACGTAGCTATTACCCTCGAAAACTTAAACTTTTGAAATAGGAAAACAGCCTTTAATCACATTCTTTACCATGTGCAATCATAAAATGGTCTAATATCTTCATTTTTTCAACATACGTAGCTATTACCCTCGAAAACTAAAACTTTTGACATAGGAAAAGAGCCTTTAATCACATTCGTTACCATTTGCAATCATAAAATAGTCCAATATCTTCATTTTTTCAACATACGTAGCTATTACCCTCGAAAACTAAAACTTTTGAAATAGGAAAAGAGCCTTTAATCACATTCTTTACCATTTGCAATCATAAAATAGTCTAATATCTTCATTTTTTCCACCGACATATCTATTACCCTCGAAAACTAAAACTTTTGAAATAGGAAAAGAGCCTTTAATCACATTCTTTACCATTAGCAATCATAAAATAATCTAATATCTTCATTTTTTCCACAGATGTAGCTATAACCCCCGAGAACTAAGACTTTTGAAATAGGAAAAGAGCCTTTAATCACATTCTTTACCATATGCAATCATGAAATAGTCTAATATCTTCATTTTTTCCACGAGGTAGCTATTACCCCCGAAAACTAAAACTTTTGAAATAGGAAAAGAGCCTTTAATCACATTCTTTACCATTTACAATCATAAAATAGTCTAATATTTTCATTTTTTCCACAGACCTATCTATTACCTTCGAAAACTAAAACTTTTGAAATAGGAAAAGAGCCTTTAATCACATTCTTTACCATTTGCAATCATAAAATAATCTAATATCTTCATTTTTTCCACAGACGTAGCTATTACCCCCGAGAATTAAGACTTTAAAATAGGAAAAGAGCCTTTAATCACATTCTTTACCATTTGCAATCATAAAATAGTCTTATATCTTCATTTTTTCCACAGACGTAGCTATTACCCTCGAAAACTAAAACTTTTGAAATAGTTAAAGAGCCTTTAATCACATTCTTTACCATGTGCAATCATAAAATAGTCTAATATCTTCATTTTTTCCACAAACGTAGCTATTACCCCCGAGAACTAAGACTTTTGAAATAGGAAAAGAGCCTTTAATCACATTCTTTACCATGTGCAATCATAAAATAGTCTAATATCTTCATTTTTTCCACGGACGTAGCTCTTACCCCCGAAAACTAAAACTTTTGAAATAGGAAAAGAGCCTTTAATCACATTCTTTACCATGTGCAATCATAAAATAATCTAATATCTTCCTTTTTCACAGACGTAGCTATTACCCCCGAAAACTAAAACTTTTGAAATAGGAAACTACTACTACTACTAATAACTCACTGCAGCACCAAGCCGCCTGAGGCCAACACAGCTACGCACGCTCCTCCTCCAACCTAATCTATTTAAAGCCTCCCTCTTTACACCCTCCCAGGAAGTTCCCATTTCCTTTAAATCCTTATTTATGACATCCTCCCAACCCAGACAAGGACGACCTGCTTTCCGTGTAGCCCCAGACGGTTGGCCAAAAAGGACAATCTTCGGTAATCTGTCATCCTTCATCCGTAGAACGTGGCCTAGCCATCTCAACCTTTCTTTCATTATAGCCCCAGAAAGCGGGATTGAACCACACTTTTCGTACAACCTACTGTTTGAAATACGGTCAGTCAGCCGGGTACCCAGAACAATCCGTAGGCAATTTCTCTGGAAAACATCTAGTAAATTTTCATCTGCTTTTCGGAGTGTCCATGCTTCAGAGCCATATTTGACCACTGTCATCACTGTAGCTTCCAATATTCTAATCTTGGTTTGAAGGCTTATCTTTCTATTCTTCCAAACTTTTTTTAACTGTGAAAAAACACCCTGAGCTTTAGCTATCCTACTTTTAACATCTTCACTGCTCCCACCATCTTTACTAATAATACTACCAAGGTAACTGAAGCTCCCAACCTGATCAATCTTTTCGTTACCTAAGGTCACCTGTTCATCTTCACTTATTCCTAACCTTAGTGACTTAGTCTTCTTAACATTAATTTTTAAGCCTATTTTAGCACCCTGAACTCGTAAAACCTCTAAAAATTCATTCATTTTGCTCACAATTTCATCTAATATGCTTAAATCATCAGCATAATCTAAGTCCAGGAGCGTTCTTCCTCCCCATTTGATTCCATGGTCTCCAATTGCCTTTCCTGTGCTCCTTAAGACGAAGTCCATCAAAATGATCCATATAAAGGGGGATAGAACACAACCCTGCTTAACTCCTGATTTAATACAAAACCAGTTGCTAACCTCATTTCCTACCTTAACCGCAGCAGTATTATTCTCGTACATAGCGCAAATCACTTTAATGTATTTTTCTGGTATACCATATAACGATAAGACCTTTGTTAACGCTGTTCTATCAACAGAATCGAAAGCTTGCTCATAATCGATAAAACTAAGGACCAAAGGTGTTTGACAACGAAGGGACTTCTCAATTATTAACCTAAGAGTGAAAACATGGTCGACACATCCTCTACCTTTTCTAAAACCGCATTGTTCTTCCCTTAAAACTTTGTCTACAGCATGTCTCAGTCTAAAAAGTATCATATTACTCAGTAATTTGCTACCTACAGAAACCAGACTAATGCCTCGATAATTCCGACATTCACTCTTGTCACCTTTCTTATACAGTGGTTTAATTAAGGTTTTCCTAAAATCATTGGGTACTTCCCCTTTTTCAAAAATCATGTTCATAATCTTCAGTAGCTTATTCCTAACCTCAGAGCCACCATATTTAAGGAACTCATTAATCATACTATCAGCACCTGGGGCCTTATTATTTTTTAATCCTTCTAGTACTGTCGCTAATTCTTCCTCACTAAACAAATCTTCCTTCACATCCAAGGTATCACAAACTTTTTCATTTTCATCTATATCTTTTCCTGCAACTGTATCTCGGTTTAGCACATTCTCAAAATGTTCCACCCATCTTTCTTTAACTTTTTCCTTATCACTAATTGTGACCCCATTTCTATCTTTAACTGGGACTAGTCCGGATCGGCTACTCCCTTTCAATTTATTAACATGCCAGTATAATATTTTACTATTATGCCGTCTAGCCGCATCTTCCAGATCCTCAGCAATTTTATCCATCGCCTCCATTTCACATCTCCTTAGTTCATATTTTAATGCTTTCTCCACTTTCTTTACATTCCTTTTGTTTTCATACGACCTATCGCTCAGATAATTCTTATACAAACCCCTTCTACTCTCTATTAAACCTAAAGCTTTTTCACTAATATTCCTAGTTGCTGTCTTAGCACTCTTCCCTAGGACACCATCAGCAACTTCACAAATTGTTTTTCTGAAATTATTCCATCCATCTTCCACATTGTCAAATTTTAAACCCTCAAGTTTAGTACTCAACTGTTCCTGGAATTTTTTTCTCAAATTTTCATCCTGAAGTCTACCAACATCATAACTTTCCGGGAGGGAGT
This sequence comes from Artemia franciscana, assembly GCF_032884065.1. Classification (NCBI taxonomy): domain Eukaryota; kingdom Metazoa; phylum Arthropoda; class Branchiopoda; order Anostraca; family Artemiidae; genus Artemia; species Artemia franciscana. The sequence continues at coordinate 5,147 of NW_027065946.1, forward strand.
TACTCTTCCGAAATTTCAGCTTTAAATTAACCTTAGACACTACTAGATGGTGATCTTTACTTTTAACATCAATAACGGCACTCCTATACACCCTAGTATCTTGTATTGATCCTGCTAGTCTTCTGTTTACAATAACATAATCAATAAGGTTTGCTGTCTTACCATCACGTGAATACCATGTCAACTTATGGGCCATTTTGTGACCAAACACCGTATTGGTTATAACTAGGTTGTTATACCTACAAAATTGCAAAAGCCTATAGCCATTACTGTTTTCTTTTCCTACACCAAAATTACCTAGGCTAGGATACCATCTATCCCTATTTCTACCAACCTGGGCATTAAAATCTCCTAGCAAAAACACCATATTTCTACCTGGTACCCTGTCTATTTGCTCCTGTAACTGTAAGTAAAATTCATCTGAGTCACTAGTATCTCCGTCAGTTGGTTCAATGGGGGCATATACTACTATAACTGATACCCTAAACTTTTTAGTCATAAAATGAGCAATTAGTCTAATTTCTTAATTGTTTCCACAGTCATAGCTATTAACCTCGAAAACTAAAACTTTTGAAATAGGAAAAGAGCCTTTAATCACATTCTTTACCTTTTGAAATCATAAAATAATCTAATATCTTCATTTTTTCCACAGACGTAGCTATTACCCCCAAAAACTAAGACTTTTGAAATAGGAAAAGAGCCTTTAATCACATTCTTTACCATATGCAATCATAAAATAGTCTAATATCTTCATTTTTAACACAGACATAGCTATTACCCTCCAAAACTAAAACTTTTGAAATAGGAAAAGAGCCTTTAATCACATTCTTTACCATTTGCAATCATAAAATAGTCTAATATCTTCATTTTTTCCACAGACGTAGCTATTACCCTCGAAAACTAAAACTTTTGAAATAGGAAAAGAGCCTTTAATCACATTCTTTACCACTTGCAATCATAAAATAATCTAATATCTTCATTTTTCCCACAGACGTAGCTATTACCCCCGAAAACTAAGACTTTTGAAATAGGAAAAGAGCCTTTAATCACATTCTTTACCATATGCAATCATGAAATAGTCTAATATCTTCATTTTTTCCACAGACATAGCTATTACCCTCGAAAACTAAAACTTTTGAAATAGGAAAAGAGCCTTTAATCACATTCTTTACCATGTGCAATCATAAAATAGTCTAATATCTTCATTTTTTCCACGGACTTAGCTATTACCCCCGAAAACTAAAACTTTTGAAATAAGAAAAGAGCCTTTAATCACATTCTTTACCATGTGCAATCATAAAATAGTCTAATATCTTCATTTTTTCCACGAGGTAGCTATTACCCCCGAAAACTAAAACTTTTGAAATAGGAAAAGAGCCTTTAATCACATTCTTTACCATTTGCAATCATAAAATAGTCTAATATCTTCATTTTTTCCACAGACATATCTATTACCCTCGAAAACTAAAACTTTTGAAATAGGAAAAGAGCCTTTAATCACAATCTTTACCATTTGCAATCATAAAATAATCTAATATCTTCATTTTTTCCACAGATGTAGCTATTACCCCCGAGAACTAAGACTTTTGAAATAGGAAAAGAGCCTTTAATCACATTCTTTACCATTTGCAATCATAAAATAGTCTAATATCTTCATTTTTTCCACAGACGTAGCTATTACCCTCGAAAACTAAAACTTTTGAAATAGTTAAAGAGCCTTTAATCACATTCTTTACCATGTGCAATCATAAAATAGTCTAATATCTTCATTTTTTCCACAAACGTAGCTATTACCCCCGAGAACTAAGACTTTTGAAATAGGAAAAGAGCCTTTAATGACATTCTTTACCATTTGCAATAATAAAATAGTCTAATATCTTCATTTTTTCCACAGACGTAGCTATTACCCTCGAAAACTAAAACTTTTGAAATAGTTAAAGAGCTTTTAATCACATTCTTTACCATGTGCAATCCTAAAATAGTCTAATATCTTCATTTATTCCACAAACGTAGCTATTACCCCCGAAAACTAAGACTTTTGAAATAGGAAAAGAGCCTTTAATCACATTCTTTACCATGTACAATCATAAAATAGTCTAATATCTTCATTTTTTCCACGGACGTAGCTCTTACCCCCGAAAACTAAAACTTTTGAAATAGGAAAAGAGCCTTTAATCACATTCTTTACCATGTGCAATTATAAAATAATCTAATATCTTCCTTTTTTCCACAGACTTAGCTATTACCCCCGAAAACTAAAACTTTTGAAATAGGAAAAGAGCCTTTAATCACATTCTTTACCATGTGCAATCATAAATTAGTCTAATATCTTCATTGTTTCCACAGTCATAGCTATTACCCTCGAAAACTAAAACTTTTGAAATAGGAAAAGAGCCTTTAATCATATTCTTTACCTTTTGCAATCATAAAATAATCTAATATCTTCATTTTTTCCACAGACGTAGCTATTACCCCCAAAAACTAAGACTTTTGAAATAGGAAAAGAGCCTTTAATCACATTCTTTACCATATGCAATCATAAAACAGTCTAATATCTTCATTTTTAACACAGACATAGCTATTACCCTCGAAAACTAAAACTTTTGAAATAGGAAAAGAGCCTTTAATCACATTCTTTACCATTTGCAATCATAAAATAGTCTAATATCTTCATTTTTTCCACAGACGTAGCTATTACTCTCGAAAACTAAAACTTTTGAAATAGGAAAAGAGCCTTTAATCACATTCTTTACCACTTGCAATCATAAAATAATCTAATATCTTCATTTTTCCCACAGACGTAGCTATTACCCCCGAAAACTAAGACTTTTGAAATAGGAAAAGAGCCTTTAATCACATTCTTTGCCATGTGAAATCATAAAATAGTCTAATATCTTCATTTTTTCCACAGACGTAGCTATTACCCCCGAAAACTAAAACTTTTGAAATAGGAAAAGAGCCTTTAATCACATTTTCTACCATGTGTAATCATAAAATAGTCTAATATATTCATTTTTTCCACGGACGTAGCTATTACCCTCGAAAACTAAAACTCTTGAAATAGGAAAAGAGCCTTTAATCATATTCTTTACCATGTGCAATCATAAAATAATCTAATATCTTCATTTTTTCCACAGACGTAGCTATTACCCCCGAAAACTAAGACTTTTGAAATAGGAAAAGAGCCTTTAATCTCATTCTTTACCACTTGAAATCATAAAATAGTCTAATATCTTCATTTTTTCCACAGACGTAGCTATTACCCTCGAAAACTGAAACTTTTGAAATAGGAAAAAAGCCTTTAATCACATTCTTTACCATAGCCAATCATAAAATAGTCTTATATCTTCATTTTTTCACAGACATAGCTATTACCCCCGAAAACTAAGACTTTTGAAATAGGAAAAGAGCCTTTAATCACATTCTTTACCACTTGCAATCATAAAATAATCTAATATCTTCATTTTTCCCACAGAATCACGTCCCCACATCCCCACATTTTCCCACTTTAATCACATTCTTTACCTTTTGCAATCATAAAATAATCTAATATCTTCATTTTTACCACAGACGTAGCTATTACCCCCAAAAACTAAGACTTTTTAAATAGGAAAAGAGCCTTTAATCACATTCTTTACCATATGCAATCATAAAATGGTCTAATATCTTCATTTTTAACGCAGACATAGCTATTACCCTCGAAAACTAAAAATTTTGAAATAGGAAAAGAGCCTTTAATCACATTCTTTACCACTTGCAATCATAAAATTATCTAATATCTTCATTTTTCCCACAAACATAGCTATTATCCCCGAAAACTAAAAACTTTTGAAATAGGAAAAGAGCCTTTAATCACATTCTTTACCATTTGCAATCATAAAATAGTCTAATATCTTCATTTTTTCCACAGACGTAGCTATTACCCTCGAAAACTAAAACTTTTGAAATAGGAAAAGAGCCTTTAATCACATTCTTTACCACTTGCAATCATAAAATTATCTAATATCTTCATTTTTCCCACAAACATAGCTATTATCCCCGAAAACTAAAAACTTTTGAAATAGGAAAAGAGCCTTTAATCACATTTTTTACCATGTGCAATCATAAAATAGACTAATATCTTCATTTTTTCCACAGACGTAGCTATTACCCCCGAAAACTAAAACTTTTGAAATAGGAAAAGAGCCTTTAATCACATCCTTTACCATTTGCACTCATAAAATAGTCTAATATCTTCATTTTTTCCACAGACGTAGCTATTACCCTCGAAAACTAAAACTTTTGAAATAGGAAAAGAGCCTTTGATCACATTCTTTACCATGTGCAATCATAAAATAGTCTAATATCTTCATTTTTTCCACGGACGTAGCTATTACCCTCGAAAACTAAAACTCTTAAAATAGGAAAGAGCTTTTAATCACATTCTTTAGCCTGTGCAATTATAAAATAGTCTAATATCTTCATTTTTTCTTCAGACGTAGCTATTACCCTCGAAAACTAATACTTTTGAAACAGAAAAAGAGCCTTTAATCACATTCTTTACCATGTGCAATCACAAAATAGTCTAATATCTTCATTTTTTTTCACGGACGTAGCTATTACCCCCGAAAACTAAAACTTTTGAAATAGGAAAAGAGCCTTTAATCGTATTCTTTACCATGTGCAATCACAAAATAGTCTAATATCTTCATTTTTTCCACAGATGTAGCTATTACCCTCGAAAACTAAAACTTTTGAAATAGGAAAAGAGCCTTTAATCACATTCTTTACCATGTGCAATCCTAAAATAATCTAATATCTTCAATTTTTCCACAGATGTAGCTATTACCCCCGAAAACTAAGACTTTTGAAATAGGAAAAGAGCCTTTAATCACATTCTTTACCATTTGCACTCATAAAATAGTCTAATATCTTCATTTTTTCCACGAGGTAGCTATTACCCCCGAAAACTAAAACTTTTGAAATAGGAAAAGAGCCTTTAATCACATTCTTTACCATTTGCAATCATAAAATAGTCTAATATCTTCATTTTTTCCACAGACATATCTATTACCCTCGAAAACTAAACATTTTGAAATAGGAAAAGAGCCTTTAATCACATTCTTTACCATTTGCAATCATAAAATAATCTAATATCTTCATTTTTTCCACAGACGTAGCTATTACCCCCGAGAACTAAGACTTTTGAAATAGGAAAAGAGCCTTTAATCACATTCTTTACCATTTGCAATCATAAAATAGTCTAATATCTTCATTTTTTCCACAGACGTAGCTATTACCCTCGAAAACTAAAACTTTTGAAATAGTTAAAGAGCCTTTAATCAAATTCTTTACCATGTGCAATCATAAAATAGTCTAATATCTTCATTTTTTCCACAAACGTAGCTATTACCCCCGAGAACTAAGACTTTTGAAATAGGAAAAGAGCCTTTAATCACATTCTTTACCATTTGCAATCATAAAATAGTCTAATATCTTCATTTTTTCCACAGACGTAGCTATTACCCTCGAAAACTAAAAGTTTTGAAATAGTTAAAGAGCCTTTAATCACATTCTTTACCATGTGCAATCCTAAAATAGTCTAATATCTTCATTTATTCCACAAACGTAGCTATTACCCCCGAAAACTAAGACTTTTGAAATAGGAAAAGAGCCTTTAATCACATTCTTTACCATGTGCAATCATAAAATAGTCTAATATCTTCATTTTTTCCACGGACGTAGCTCTTACCCCCGAAAACTAAAACTTTTGAAATAGGAAAAGAGCCTTTAATCACATTCTTTACCATGTGCAATCATAAAATAATCTAATATCTTCCTTTTTTCCACAGACGTAGCTATTACCCCCGAAAACTAAAACTTTTGAAATAGGAAAAGAGCCTTTAATCACATTCTTTACCATGTGCAATCATAAATTAGTCTAATATCTTCATTGTTTCCACAGTCATAGCTATTACCCTCGAAAACTAAAACTTTTGAAATAGGAAAAGAGCCTTTAATGACATTCTTTACCTTTTGCAATCATAAAATAATCTAATATCTTCATTTTTTCCACAGACGTAGCTATTACCCCCAAAAACTAAGACTTTTGAAATAGGAAAAGAGCCTTTAATCACATTCTTTACCATATGCAATCATAAAATAGTCTAATATCTTCATTTTTAACACAGACATAGCTATTACCCTCCAAAACTAAAACTTTTGAAATAGGAAAAGAGCCTTTAATCACATTCTTTACCATTTGCAATCATAAAATAGTCTAATATCTTCATTTTTTTCCACAGACGTAGCTATTACCCTCGAAAACTAAAACTTTTCAAATAGGAAAAGAGCCTTTAATCACATTCTTTACCACTTGCAATCATAAAATAATCTAATATCTTCATTTTTCCCACAGACGTAGCTATTACCCCCGAAAACTAAGACTTTTGAAATAGGAAAAGAGCCTTTAATCACATTCTTTGCCATGTGAAATCATAAAATAGTCTAATATCTTCATTTTTCCACAGACGTAGCTATTACCCCCGAAAACTAAAACTTTAGAAATAGGAAAAGAGCCTTTAATCACATTCTTTACCATTTGCACTCATAAAATAGTCTAATATCTTCATTTTTTCCACAGACGTAGCTATTACCCTCGAAAACTAAAACTTTTGAAATAGGAAAAGAGCCTTTAATCACATTCTTTACCATGTGCAATCATAAAATAGTCTAATATCTTCATTTTTTCTTCAGACGTAGCTATTACCCTCGAAAACTAATACTTTTGAAACAGGAAAAGAGCCTTTAATCACATTCTTTACCATATGCAATCATAAAATAGTCTAATATCTTCATTTTTCCACGGACGTAGCTATTACCCCCGAAAACTAAAACTTTTGAAATAGGAAAAGAGCCTTTAATCACATTGTTTACCATTTGCACTCATAAAATAGTCTAATATCTTCATTTTTTCCACGGACGTAGCTATTACCCTCGAAAACTAAAACTCTTGAAATAGGAAAAGAGCTTTTAATCACATTCTTAAGCATGTGCAATCATAAAATAGTCTAATATCTTCATTTTTTCTTCAGACGTAGCTATTACCCTCGAAAACGAATATTTTTGAAACAGGAAAAGAGCCTTTAATCACATTCTTTACCATATGCAATCATAAAATAGTCTAATATCTTCATTTTTCCATGGGCGTAGCTATTACCCCCGAAAACTAAAACTTTTGAAATAGGAAAAGAGCCTTTAATCACATTTTTTACCATTTGCAATCATAAAATAGTCTAATATATTCATTTTTTCCACGGACGTAGCTATTACCCCCGAAAACTAAGACATTTGAAATAGGAAAAGAGCCTTTAATCACATTCTTTACCACTTGCAATCATAAAATAATCTAATATCTTCATTTTTCCCTCAGAATCACGTCCCCACATCCCCACATTTTCCCACTTTAATCACATTCTTTACCTTTTGCAATCATAAAATAATCTAATATCTTCCTTCTTTTCCACAGACGTAGCTATTACCCCCAAAAACTAAGACTTTTGAAATAGGAAAAGAGCCTTTAATCACATTCTTTACCATGTGCAATCATAAAATAATCTAATATCTTCATTTTTTCCACAGATGTAGCTATTACCCCCGAAAACTAAGACTTTTGATATAGGAAAAGAGCCTTTAATCACATTCTTTACCACTTGCAATCATAAAATAGTCTAATATCTTCATTTTTTCCACAGACGTAGCTATTACCCTCGAAAACTAAAACTTTTGAAATAGGAAAAAAGCCTTTAATCACATTCTTTACCATATGCAATCATAAAATAGTCTTATATCTTCATTTTTTTCACAGACGTAGCTATTACCCCCGAAAACTAAGACTTTTGAAATAGGAAAAGAGCCTTTAATCACATTCTTTACCACTTGCAATCATAAAATAATCTAATATCTTCATTTTTCCCACAGAATCACGTCCCCACATCCCCACATTTTCCCACTTTAATCACATTCTTTACTTGCAATCATAAAATAATCTAATATCTTCATTTTTTCCACAGACGTAGCTATTACCCCCCAAAACTAAGACTTTTGAAATAGGAAAAGAGCCTTTAATCACATTCTTTACCATATGCAATCATAAAATGGTCTAATATCTTCATTTTTAACAGAGACATAGCTATTACCCTCGAAAACTAAAAATTTTGAAATAGGAAAAGAGCCTTTAATCACATTCTTTACCATTTGCAATCATAAGATAGTCGAATATCTTCATTTTTTCCACAGACGTAGCTATTACCCTCGAAAACTAAAACTTTTGAAATAGGAAAAGAGCCTTTAATCACATTCTTTACCACTTGCAATCATAAAATAATCTAATATCTTCATTTTTCCCACAGACGTAGCTATTACCCCCGAAAACTAAAACTTTTGAAATAGGAAAAGAGCCTTTAATCACATCCTTTACCATTTGCACTCATAAAATAGTCTAATATCTTCATTTTTTCCACAGACGTAGCTATTACCCTCGAAAACTAAAACTTTTGAAATAGGAAAAGAGCCTTTAATCACATTCTTTACCATGTGCAATCATAAAATAGTCTAATATCTTCATTTTTTCCATTGACGTAGCTATTACCCTCGAAAACTAAAATTCTTGAAATAGGAAAGAGCTTTTAATCACATTCTTTAGCATGTGAAATTATAAAATAGTCTAATATCTTCATTTTTTCTTCAGACGTAGCTATTACCCTCGAAAACTAATACTTTTGAAACAGGAAAAGAGCCTTTAATCACATTCTTTACTATGTGCAATCACAAAATAGTCTAATATCTTCATTTTTTTCACGGACGTAGCTATTACCCCCGAAAACTAAAACTTTTGAAATAGGAAAAGAGCCTTTAATCACATTCTTTACCATTTGCACTCATAAAATAGTCTAATATCTTCATTTTTTCCACAGACGTAGCTATTACCCTCGAAAACTAAAACTTTTGAAATAGGAAAAGAGCCTTTAATCACATTCTTTACCATGTGCAATCATAAAATAGTCTAATATCTTCATTTTTTCCACGGACGTAGCTATTACCCTCGAAAACTAAAACTCTTGAAATAGAAAAAGAGCCTTTAATCATATTCTTTACCATGTGCAATCATCAAATAGTCTAATATCTTCATTTTTTCTTCAGACGTAGCTATTACCCTAGAAAACTAATACTTTTGAAACAGGAAAAGAGCCTTTAATCACATTCTTTACCATGTGCAATCACAAAATAGTCTAATATCTTCATTTTTTTCACGGACGTAGCTATTACCCCCGAAAACTAAAACTTTTGAAATAGGAAAAGAGCCTTTAATCATATTCTTTGCCATTTGCACTCATAAAATAGTCTAATATCTTCATTTTTTCCACAGACGTAGCTATTACCCTCGAAAACTAAAACTTTTGAAGTAGGAAAAGAGCCTTTAATCACATTCTTTACCATGTGCAATCATAAAATAGTCTAATATCTTCATTTTTTCCACATACGTAGCTATTACCCCCAAAAACTAAAACTTTTGAAATAGGAAAAGAGCCTTTAATCACATTCTTTACCATGTGCAATCATAAAATAATCTAATATCTTCATTTTTTCAACAGATGTAGCTATTACCCTCGAAAACTAAAACTTTTGAATAGGAAAAGAGCCTTTAATCACATTCTTTACCATGTGCAATCATAAAATAGTCTAATATCTTCATTTTTTCACAAACGTAGCTATTACCCTCGAAAACTAAAACTTTTGAAATAGGAAAAGAGCCTTTAATCACATTCTTTACCATGTGCAATCATAAAATAGTCTAATTTCTTCATTTTTTTCAACAGACGTAGCTATTACCCTCAAAAACTATAACTTTTGAAATAGGAAAAGAGCCTTTAATCACATTCTTTACCATGTGCAATCATAAAATAGTCTAATATCTTCATTTTTTCAACAGAATACGTCCCCACATCCCCAAAACATTTTCCTTTAATCACATTCTTTACCATGTGCAATCATAAAATATCTAATATCTTCATTTTTTCAACATACGTAGCTATTACCCTCGAAAACTAAAACTTTTGAAATAGGAAAAGAGCCTTTAATCACATTCTTTACCATGTGCAATCATAAAATGTCTAATATCTTCATTTTTTCAACAGAGACATAGCTATTACCCTCGAAAACTAAAACTTTTGAAATAGGAAAAGAGCCTTTAATCACATTCTTTACCATGTTGCAATCATAAAATAGTCTAATATCTTCATTTTTTCCACAGACGTAGCTATTACCCTCGAAAACTAAAACTTTTGAAATAGGAAAAGAGCCTTTAATCACATTCTTTACCATTGCAATCATAAAATAATCTAATATCTTCATTTTTCCCACAGACGTAGCTATTACCCCCGAAAACTAAAACTTTTGAAATAGGAAAAGAGCCTTTAATCACATCTTTACCATTTGCAATCATAAAATAGTCTAATATCTTCATTTTTTCCACAGACGTAGCTATTACCCTCGAAAACTAAAACTTTTGAAATAGGAAAAAGCCTTTAATCACATTCTTTACCATGTGCAATCATAAAATAGTCTAATATCTTCATTTTTTCCATACGTAGCTATTACCCTCGAAAACTAAAACTTTTGAAATAGGAAAGAGCTTTAATCACATTCTTTACCATGTGCAATCATAAAATAGTCTAATATCTTCATTTTTTCTTCAGACGTAGCTATTACCCTCGAAAACTAAAACTTTTGAAACAGGAAAAGAGCCTTTAATCACATTCTTTACCATGTGCAATCACAAAATAGTCTAATATCTTCATTTTTTCACGGACGTAGCTATTACCCCCGAAAACTAAAACTCTTGAAATAGGAAAAGAGCCTTTAATCACATTCTTTACCATTTGCAATCATAAAATAGTCTAATATCTTCATTTTTTCCACAGACGTAGCTATTACCCTCGAAAACTAAAACTTTTGAAATAGGAAAAGAGCCTTTAATCACATTCTTTACCATGTGCAATCATAAAATAGTCTAATATCTTCATTTTTTCACGGACGTAGCTATTACCCTCGAAAACTAAAACTTTTGAAATAGGAAAAGAGCCTTTAATCATATTCTTTACCATGTGCAATCATCAAATAGTCTAATATCTTCATTTTTTCTTCAGACGTAGCTATTACCCTCGAAAACTAATACTTTTGAAACAGGAAAAGAGCCTTTAATCACATTCTTTACCATGTGCAATCACAAAATAGTCTAATATCTTCATTTTTTCACGGACGTAGCTATTACCCCCGAAAACTAAAACTTTTGAAATAGGAAAAGAGCCTTTAATCAAATTCTTTACCATTTGCAATCATAAAATAGTCTAATATCTTCATTTTTTCCACAGACGTAGCTATTACCCTCGAAAACTAAAACTTTTGAAATAGGAAAAGAGCCTTTAATCACATTCTTTACCATGTGCAATCATAAAATAGTCTAATATCTTCATTTTTTCAACACGTAGCTATTACCCTCGAAAACTAAAACTTTTGAAATAGGAAAAGAGCCTTTAATCACATTCTTTACCATGTGCAATCATAAAATAGTCTAATATCTTCATTTTTTCAACAGACGTAGCTATTACCCTCGAAAACTAAAACTTTTGAAATAGGAAAAGAGCCTTTAATCACATTCTTTACCATTTGCAATCATAAAATAGTCTAATATCTTCATTTTTTCAACATACGTAGCTATTACCCTCGAAAACTAAAACTTTTGAAATAGGAAAAGAGCCTTTAATCACATTCTTTACCATGTGCAATCATAAAATAGTCTAATATCTTCATTTTTTTTCACAGACGTAGCTATTACCCCCGAAAACTAAAACTTTTGAAATAGGAAAAGAGCCTTTAATCATATTCTTTACCATGTGCAATCATAAAATAGTCTAATATCTTCATTTTTTCCACAGACGTAGCTATTACCCTCGAAAACTAAAACTTTTGAAATAGGAAAAGAGCTTTAATCACATTCTTTACCATTGCAATCATAAAATAGTCTAATATCTTCATTTTTTCACACGTAGCTATTACCCTCGAAAACTAAAACTTTTGAAATAGGAAAAGAGCCTTTAATCACATTCTTTACCATGTGCAATCATAAAATAGTCTAATATCTTCATTTTTCCAACAGACGTAGCTATTACCCTCGAAAACTAAAACTTTTGAAATAGGAAAAGAGCCTTTAATCACATTCTTTACCATGTGCAATCATAAAATAGTCTAATATCTTCATTTTTTCCAAATACGTAGCTATTACCCTCGAAAACTAAAACTTTTGAAATAGGAAAAGAGCCTTTAATCACATTCTTTACCATTGCAATCATAAAATAATCTAATATCTTCATTTTTTCCAACAGACGTAGCTATTACCCCGAAAACTAAAACTTTTGAAATAGGAAAAGAGCCTTTAATCACATTCTTTACCATGTGCAATCATAAAATAGTCTAATATCTTCATTTTTTCACAACGTAGCTATTACCCTCGAAAACTAAAACTTTTGAAATAGGAAAAGAGCCTTTAATCACATTCTTTACCATTTGCAATCATAAAATAGTCTAATATCTTCATTTTTTCACACGTAGCTATTACCCTCGAAAACTAAAACTTTTGAAATAGGAAAAGAGCCTTTAATCACATTCTTTACCATTGCAATCATAAAATAGTCTAATATCTTCATTTTTTCAACAACGTAGCTATTACCCTCGAAAACTAAAACTTTTGAAATAGGAAAAGAGCCTTTAATCACATTCTTTACCATGTGCAATCATAAAATAGTCTAATATCTTCATTTTTTCACACGTAGCTATTACCCTCGAAAACTAAAACTTTTGAAATAGGAAAAGAGCCTTTAATCACATTCTTTACCATGTGCAATCATAAAATAGTCTAATATCTTCATTTTTTCCAGACGTAGCTATTACCCTCGAAAACTAAAACTTTTGAAATAGGAAAAGAGCCTTTAATCACATTCTTTACCATGTGCAATCATAAAATAGTCTAATATCTTCATTTTTTCAACACGTAGCTATTACCCTCGAAAACTAAAACTTTTGAAATAGGAAAAGAGCCTTTAATCACATTCTTTACCATGTGCAATCATAAAATAGTCTAATATCTTCATTTTTTCCACAGACGTAGCTATTACCCTCGAAAACTAAAACTTTTGAAATAGGAAAAGAGCCTTTAATCACATTCTTTACCATGTGCAATCATAAAATAGTCTAATATCTTCATTTTTTCAACATACGTAGCTATTACCCTCGAAAACTAAAACTTTTGAAATAGGAAAAGAGCCTTTAATCACATTCTTTACCATGTGCAATCATAAAATAGTCTAATATCTTCATTTTTTCCACGACGTAGCTATTACCCTCGAAAACTAAAACTTTTGAAATAGAAAAAGAGCCTTTAATCACATTCTTTACCATGTGCAATCATAAAATAGTCTAATATCTTCATTTTTTCAACAGACGTAGCTATTACCCTCGAAAACTAAAACTTTTGAAACAGGAAAAGAGCCTTTAATCACATTCTTTACCATGTGCAATCATAAAATAGTCTAATATCTTCATTTTTTCAACAGTAGCTATTACCCTCGAAAACTAAAACTTTTGAAATAGGAAAAGAGCCTTTAATCACATTCTTTACCATGTGCAATCATAAAATAGTCTAATATCTTCATTTTTTCACAGACGTAGCTATTACCCCGAAAACTAAAACTTTTGAAATAGAAAAGAGCCTTTAATCACATTCTTTACCATGTTCAATCATAAAATAGTCTAATATCTTCATTTTTTCCACAGACGTAGCTATTACCCTCGAAAACTAAAACTTTTGAAATAGGAAAAGAGCCTTTAATCACATTCTTTACCATTGCAATCATAAAATAGTCTAATATCTTCATTTTTTCACACGTAGCTATTACCCTCGAAAACTAAAACTTTTGAAATAGGAAAAGAGCCTTTAATCACATTCTTTACCATGTGCAATCATAAAATAGTCTAATATCTTCATTTTTTCAACATACGTAGCTATTACCCTCGAAAACTAAAACTTTTGAAATAGGAAAAGAGCCTTTAATCACATTCTTTACCATGTGCAATCATAAAATAGTCTAATATCTTCATTTTTTCAACAGACGTAGCTATTACCCTCGAAAACTAAAACTTTTGAAATAGGAAAAGAGCCTTTAATCACATTCTTTACCATGTGCAATCATAAAATAGTCTAATATCTTCATTTTTTCACGACGTAGCTATTACCCTCGAAAACTAAAACTTTTGAAATAGGAAAAGAGCCTTTAATCACATTCTTTACCATTTGCAATCATAAAATAATCTAATATCTTCATTTTTTCCACAGACGTAGCTATTACCCCGAAAACTAAAACTTTTGAAATAGGAAAAGAGCCTTTAATCACATTCTTTACCATGTGCAATCATAAAATAGTCTAATATCTTCATTTTTTCAAAAGACATAGCTATTACCCTCGAAAACTAAAACTTTGAAATAGGAAAAGAGCCTTTAATCACATTCTTTACCATTTGCAATCATAAAATAATCTAATATCTTCATTTTTTCACATACGTAGCTATTACCCCCAAAACTAAAACTTTTGAAATAGGAAAAGAGCCTTTAATCACATTCTTTACCATATGCAATCATAAAATAGTCTAATATCTTCATTTTTTCACAACGTAGCTATTACCCTCGAAAACTAAAACTTTTGAAATAGGAAAAGAGCCTTTAATCACATTCTTTACCATTTGCAATCATAAAATAGTCTAATATCTTCATTTTTTCCACAGACGTAGCTATTACCCTCGAAAACTAAAACTTTTGAAATAGGAAAAGAGCCTTTAATCACATTCTTTACCATGTTCAATCATAAAATAGTCTAATATCTTCATTTTTTCACGATGTAGCTATTACCCCCGAAAACTAAACTTTTGAAATAGGAAAAGAGCCTTTAATCA
>NW_027065947.1:0-18323 GCF_032884065.1 Artemia franciscana
GACACTCAAAGAGAAAGTACAGACTGGGACAACCGGGACTAACAATCTATTTATATGCACAAACATAGGACATGGAAGAATGTTGTATATTCTTAAGTTTTACGTAGTTAAATTGGACAGCGAAGAATGTTGTATATTCGCAAGTTTTATGTAGTTCAAAAAATATATATATTTATATATATCTCAATTCACAGGTGGGACACAGGGACACAACTACAATGGCAGGTAACTAATATGGCGTGTAACGACTTACGCACGCGGGGGGGCTTGGGGGCGCGATGCCCCCCCCCCCCCAAGCTCCCCCCCCCCCCCCCCAACAGCTATATATCTATACATATAAAAATAAGTTGTTTGTATGTCTGTCGAGTGACTTCAGGTGTGTCGACTGACGTCATTGTAAGGATTGAGCTGTATGTGTCATGAAATTGTTTGTCGACTGACGTCATGTTTGTCAACTGATGAAATTACAGACCGGGACACAAATGACGACCGGGACACGGGGATACAGGGAATATAAATGACGACCGGGAACCTCAAAGAGAAATTACAGACTGGGACAACCGGGACACAGGAATATAAATGACGACCGGGACACAATGACACAACTACAAAGGGGACGACGGGGGTACAGGGAAGATATATAAATGACGACCGGGACACAGGGATTGTTCGAAGAGAAATTACAGACCGGGACACCGGGAAACAAATGACGACCGGGATGCTGGGACACAGGGACTATAAATGACGACCTCGACACTCAAAGAGAAAGTACAGACTGGGACACCGGGACACAAATGACGACCGGAATGCTGGGAATATAAATGACGACCAGGACACAGGGACACAACTACAAGGGGGGTGCCAGGGGGCACAGGGGGATATATAAATGTCGACGGGGACACAGGGAATGTTTGATTAGCAATCAGCATCAACAAAGCTAAAGGGCAATCATTAGAATAATCAGGTATAGATATGAATACGGATTGCTTTTCCCATGGACAATTTTATGTTGCATGTTCAAGAGTTAGGTAAACTAACAATCTATTTATATGCACAAACAATAGGACATGGAAGAATGTTGTATATTCTTAAGTTTTACGTAGTTAAATTGGACAGCGAAGAATGTTGTATATTCGCAAGTTTTATGTAGTTCAAAAAATATATATATTTATATCTATCTCAATTCACAGGTGGGACACAGGGACAAAACTACAATGGCAGGTAACTAATATGGCGTGTAACGACTTACGCGCGTGGGGGGCTTGGGGGCGCGATGCCCCCAAGGGACCGGGACACGGGGATACAGGGAATATAAATGACGACCAGGAACCTCAAAGAGAATTACAGACTGGACACCGGGATACAGGGAATATAAATGACGACCGGGACACAGTGACACAACTACAAAGGGGACGAAGGGGGTACAGGGAAGATATATAAATGACGACCGGGACACAGGGATTGTTCGAAGAGAAATTACAGACCGGGACACCGGGAAACAAATGACGACCGGGATGCTGGGACACAGGGAATATAAATGACGACCTCGACACTCAAAGAGAAAGTACAGACTGGGACACCGGGACACAAATGACGACCGGAATACTGGGAATATAAATGACGACCAGGACACAGGGACACAACTACAAGGGGGGTGCCAGGGGGGACAGGGGGATATATAAATGACGACGGGGACACAGGGAATGTTTGATTAGCAATCAGCATCAACAAAGCTAAAGGGCAATCATTAGAATAATCAGGTATAGATCTGAATACGGATTGCTTTTCCCATGGACAATTTTATGTTGCATGTTCAAGAGTTAGGTAAACCTAACAATCTATTTATATGCACAAACAATAGGACATGGAAGAATGTTGTATATTCTTAAGTTTTACGTAGTTAAATTGGACAGCAAAGAATGTT
This sequence comes from Artemia franciscana, assembly GCF_032884065.1. NCBI lineage: Eukaryota > Metazoa > Arthropoda > Branchiopoda > Anostraca > Artemiidae > Artemia > Artemia franciscana. The sequence goes on from NW_027065947.1 coordinate 1,925, forward strand.
GTATATTCGCAAGTTTTATGTAGTTCAAAAAATATATATATTTATATCTATCTCAATTCACAGGTGGGACACAGGGACACAACTACAATGGCAGGTAACTAATATGGCGTATAACGACTTATGCGCGTGGGGGGCTTGGGGGCGCGATGCCCCCCCAAGCCCCCCCCCAACAGCTATATATCTATCTATATAAAAATAAGTTGTCTGTGTGTCTGTCGAGTGACTTCAGGGGTGTCGACTGACGTCATTGTAGGATTGAGCTGTATGCGTCATGAAATTGTTTGTCGACTGACGTCATGTTTGTCAACTGATGAAATTACAGACCGGGACACAAATGACGACCGGGACACGGGGATACATGGAATATAAATGACGACCGGGAACCTCAAAGAGAAATTACAGACTGGGACACCCCGGGACACAGGGAATATAAATGACGACCGGGGACACAGTGACACAACTACAAAGGGGACGACGGGGGTACAGGGAAGATATATAAATGACGACCGGGACACAAGGATTGTTCGAAGAGAAATTACAGACCGGGACACCGGGAAACAAATGACGACCGGGATGCTGGGACACAGGGAATATAAATAACGACCTCGAAACTCAAAGAGAAAGTACAGACTGGGACACCGGGACACAAATGACGACCGGAATACTGGGAATATAAATGACAACCAGGACACAGGGACACAACTACAAGGGGGGTGCCCAGGGGGCACAGGGGGATATATAAATGAAGACGGGGACACAGGGAATGTTTGATTAGCAATCAGCATCAACAAAGCTAAAGGGCAATCATTAGAATAATCAGGTATAGATCTGAATACGGATTGCTTTTCCCATGGACAATTTTATGTTGTATGTTCAAGAGTTAGGTAAGCCTAACAATCTATTTATATGCACAAACAATAGGACATGGAAGAATGTTGTATATTCTTAAGTTTTACGTAGTTAAATTGGACAGCGAAGATGTTGTATATTCGCAAGTTTTATGTAGTTCAAAAAATATATATATTTATATCTATCTCAATTCACAGGTGGGACACAGGGACACAACTACAATGGCAGGTAACTAATATGGCGTGTAACGACTACGCGCGCGGGGGGCTTGGGGGCGCGATGCCCCCCCAAGCCCCCCCCCCCAACAGCTATATATCTATATATATAAAAATAAGTTGTCTGTGTGTCTGTCGAGTGACTTCAGGTGTGTCGACTGACGTCATTGTAAGGATTGAGCTGTATGCGTCATGAAATTGTTTGTCGACTGACGTCATGTTTGTCAACTGATGAAATTACAGACCGGGACACAAATGATGACCGGGACACGGGGATACAGGGAATATAAATGACGACCAGGAACCACAAAGAGAAATTACAGAATGGGACACCGGGACTCAGGGAATATAAATGACGACCGGGACACAGTGACACAACTACAAAGGGGACGACGGGGGTAACAGGGAAGATATATAAATGACGACCGGGACACAGGGATTGTTCGAAGAGAAATTACAGACCGGGACACCGGGAAACAAATGACGACCGGGATGCTGGGACACAGGGAATATAAATGACGACCGGGACACAGGGATTGTTCGAAGAGAAATTACAGACCGGGACACCGGGAAACAAATGACGACCGAGATGCTGGGACACAGGGAATATAAATGACGACCTCGACACTCAAAGAGAAAGTACAGACTGGGACACCGGGACACAAATGACGACCGGAATACTGGGAATATAAATGACGACCAGGACACAGGGACACAACTACAAGGGGGATGCCAGGGGGGACAGGGGGATATATAAATGACGACGGGGACACAGGGAATGTTTGATTAGCAATCAGCATCAACAAAGCTAAAGGGCAATCATTAGAATAATCAGGTATAGATCTGAATACGGATTGCTTTTCCCATGGACAATTTTATGTTGCATGTTCAAGAGTTAGGTAAACCTAACAATCTATTTATATGCACAAACAATAGGACATGGAAGAATGTTGTATATTCTTAAGTTTTACGTAGTTAAATTGGACAGCGAAGAATGTTGTATATTCGCAAGTTTTATGTAGTTCAAAAAATATATATATTTATATCTATCTCAATTCACAGGTGGGACACAGGGACACAACTACAATGGCAGGTAACTAATATGGCGTGTAACGACTTACGCGCGCGGGGGGCTCGGGGCGCGATGCCCCCCAAGAGACCGGGACACGGGGATACAGGGAATATAAATGACGACCGGGAACCTCAAAGAGAAATTACAGACTGGGACACCGGGACACAGGGAATATAAATGACGACCGGGACACAGTGACACAACTACAAAGGGGACGACGGGGGTACAGAGAAGATATATAAATGACGACCGGGACACAGGGATTGTTCGAAGAGTAATTACAGACCGGGACACCGGGAAACAAATGACGACCGGGATGCTGGGACACAGGGAATATAAATGGACGACCTCGACACTCAAAGAGAAAGTACAGACTGGGACACCGGACACAAATGACGACCGGAATACTGGGAATATAAATGACGACCAGGACACAGGGGACACAACTACAAGGGGGGTGCCAGGGGGGACAGGGGGATATATAAATGACGACGGGGACACAGGGAATGTTTGATTAGCAATCAGCATCAACAAAGCTAAAGGGCAATCATTAGAATAATCAGGTATAGATCTGAATACGGATTGCTTTTCCCATGGACAATTTTATGTTGCATGTTCAAGAGTTAGGTAAACCTAACAATCTATTTATATGCACAAACAATAGGACATGGAAGAATGTTGTATATTCTTAAGTTTTACGTAGTTAAATTGGACAGCGAAGAATGTTGTATATTCGCAAGTTTTATGTAGTTCAAAAAATATATATATTTATATCTATCTCAATTCACAGGTGGGACACAGGGACACAACTACAATGGCAGGTAACTAATATGGCGTATAACGACTTATGCGCGCGGGGGGCTTGGGGGCGTGATGCCCCCCCAAGCCCCCCCCCCAACAGCTATATATCTATATATATAAAAATAAGTTGTCTGTGTGTCTGTCGAGTGACTTCAGGGGTGTCGACTGACGTCATTGTAAGGATTGAGCTGTATGCGTCATGAAATTGTTTGTCGACTGACGTCATGTTTGTCAACTGATGAAATTACAGACCGGGACACAAATGACGACCGGGACACGGGGATACATGGAATATAAATGACGACCGGGAACCTCAAAGAGAAATTACAGACTGGGACACCGGGACACAGGGAATATAAATGACGACCGGGACACAGTGACACAACTACAAAGAGGACGACGGGGGTACAGGGAAGATATATAAATGACGACCGGGACACAAGGATTGTTCGAAGAGAAATTACAGACCGGGACACCGGGAAACAAATGACGACCGGGATGCTGGGACACAGGGAATATAAATAACGACCTCGAAACTCAAAGAGAAAGTACAGACTGGGACACCGGGACACAAATGACGACCGGAATACTGGGAAAATAAATGACAACCAGGACACAGGGACAAAACTACAAGGGGGGTGCCAGGGGGCACAGGGGGATATATAAATGACGACGGGGACACAGGGAATGTTTGATTAGCAATCAGCATCAACAAGCTAAAGGGCAATCATTAGAATAATCAGGTATAGATCTGAATACGGATTGCTCTTCCCATGACAATTTTATGTTGTATGTTCAAGAGTTAGGTAAACCTAACAATCTATTTATATGCACAAACAATAGGACATGGAAGAATGTTGTATATTCTTAAGTTTTACGTAGTTAAATTGGACAGCGAAGAATGTTGTATATTCGCAAGTTTTATGGAGTTCAAAAATATATATATTTATATCTATCTCAATTCACAGGTGGGACACAGGGACACAACTACAATGGCAGGTAACTAATATGGCGTGTAACGACTTACGCGCGCGGGGGGCTTGGGGGCGCGATGCCCCCCAAGCCCCCCCCCCCCAACAGCTATATATCTATATATATAAAAATAAGTTGTCTGTGTGTCTGTCGAGTGACTTCAGGTGTGTCGACTGACGTCATTGTAAGGATTGAGCTGTATGCGTCATGAAATTGTTTGTCGACTGACGTCATGTTTGTCAACTGATGAAATTACAGACCGGGACACAAATGACGACCGGGACACGGGGATAGAGGGAATATAAATGACGACCGGGAACCGCAAAGAGAAATTACAGACTGGGACACCGGGACTCAGGGAATATAAATGACGACCGGGACACAGTGACACAACTACAAAGGGGACGACGGGGGTACAGGGAAGATATATAAATGACGACCGGGACACAGGGATTGTTCGAAGAGAAATTACAGACCGGGACACGCGGAAACAAATGACGACCGGGATGCTGGGACACAGGGAATATAAATGACGACCGGGACACAGGGGATTGTTCGAAGAGAAATTACAGACCGGGACACCGGGAAACAAATGACGACCGGGATGCTGGGACACAGGGAATATAAATGACGACCTCGACACTCAAAGAGAAAGTACAGACTGGGACACCGGGACACAAATGACGACCGGAATACTGGGAATATAAATGACGACCAGGACACAGGGACACCAACTACAAGGGGAATGCCAGGGGGGACAGGGGGATATATAAATGACGACGGGGACACAGGGAATGTTTGATTAGCAATCAGCATCAACAAAGCTAAAGGGCAATCATTAGAATAATCAGGTATAGATCTGAATACGGATTGCTTTTCCCATGGACAATTTTATGTTGCATGTTCAAGAGTTAGGTAAACCTAACAATCTATTTATATGAACAAACAATAGGACATGGAAGAATGTTGTATATTCTTAAGTTTTACGTAGTTAAATTGGACAGCGAAGAATGTTGTATATTCGCAAGTTTTATGTAGTTCAAAAAATATATATATTTATATCTATCTCAATTCACAGGTGGGACACAGGGGACACAACTACAATGGCAGGTAACTAATATGGCGTGTAACGACTTACGCGCGCGGGGGTTTGGGAGCGCGATACCCCCCCAAGCCCCCCCCCCCCAACAGCTATATATCTATATATATAAAAATAAGTTGTCTGTGTATCTGTCGAGTGACTTCAGGTGTTTCGACTGACCGTCATTGTAAGGATTGAGCTGTATGCGTCATGAAATTGTTTGTCTACTGACGTCATGTTTGTCAACTGATGAAATTACAGACCGGGACACAAATGACGACCGGGGACACGGGGATACAGGGAATATAAATGACGACCGGGAACCTCAAAGAGAAATTACAGACTGGGACACGGGACACAGGGAATATAAATGACGACTGGGACACAGTGACACAACTACAAAGGGGACGACGGGGGTACAGGGAAGATATATAAATGACGACCGGGACACAGGGATTTTTCGAAGAGAAATTACAGACCGGGACACCGGGAAACAAATGACGACCGGGATGCTGGGACACAGGGAATATAAATGACGACCTCGACACTCAAAGAGAAAGTACAGACTGGGACACCGGGACACAAATGACGACCGGAATACTGGGAATATAAATGACGGACAAGGACACAGGGACACAACTACAAGGGGGGTGCCAGGGGGCACAGGGGGATAAATAAATGACGACAGGGACACAGGGAATGTTTGATTAGCAATCAGCTCAACAAAGCTAAAGGACAATCATTAGAATAATCAGGTATAGATCTGAATACGGATTGCCTTTCCCATGGACAATTTTATGTTGCATGTTCAAGAGTTAGGTAAACCTAACAATCTATTTATATGCACAAACATAGGACATGGAAGAATGTTGTATATTCTTAAGTTTTACGTAGTTAAATTGGACAGCGAAAAATGTTGTATATTCGCAAGTTTTATGTAGTTCAAAATGGATATATAAATGACGACGGGGACACAGGGAATGTTTGATTAGCAATCAGCATCAACAAAGCTAAAGGGCAATTATTAGAATAATCAGGTATAGATCTGAATACGATTGCTTTTCCCATGGACAATTTCATGTTGCATGTTCAAGAGTTAGGTAAACCTAACAATCTATTTATATGCACAAACAATAGGACATGGAAGAATGTTGGATATTCTTAAGTTTTACGTAGTTAAATTGGACAGCGAAGAATGTTGTATATTCGCAAGTTTTATGTAGTTCAAAAAATATATATATTTATATCTATCTCAATTCACATGTGGGACACAGGGACACAACTACAATGGCAGGTAACTAATATGGCGTGTAACGACTTACGCGCGCGGGGGGCTTGGGGGCGCGATACCCCCCAAGCCCCCCCCAACAGCTATATATCTATATATATAAAAATAAGTTGTCTGTTTGTCTGTCGAGTGACTTCAGGTGTGTCGACTGACGTCATTGTAAGGATTGAGCTGTATGCGTCATGAAATTGTTTGTCGACTGACGTCATGTTTGTAAACTGATGAAATTACAGACCGGGACACAAATGATGACCGGGACACCGGGGATACAGGGAATATAAATGACGACCGGGAACCTCAAAGAGAAATTACAGACTGGGACACCGGGACACAGGGAATATAAATGACGACCGGGACACAGTGACACAACTGCAAAGGGGACGACGGGGGTACAGGGAAGATATATAAATGACGACCGGGATACAGGGATTGTTCGAAGAGAAATTACAGACTGGGACACCGGGAAACAAATGACGACAGGGATGCTGGGACACAGGGAATATAAATGACGACCTTGACACTCAAAGAGAAAGTACAGACTGGGACACCGGGACACAAATGACGACCGGAATACTGGGAATATAAATGACGACCAGGACACAGGGACACAACTACAAGGGGGGTGCCAGGGGGCACAGGGGGATATATAAATGACGACGGGGACACAGGGAATGTTTGATTAGCAATCAGCATCAACAAAGATAAAGGGCAATCATCAGAATAATCAGGTATAGATCTGAATACGGATTGCTTTTCCCATGGACAATTTTATGTTGCATGTTCAAGAGTTAGGTAAACCTAACAATCTATGTATATGCACAAACAATAGGACATGGAAGAATGTTGTATATTCTTAAGTTTTACGTAGTTAAATTGGACAGCGAAGAATGTTGTATATTCGCAAGTTTTATGTAGTTCAAAAAATATATATATTTATATCTATCTCAATTCACAGGTGGGACACAGGGACACAACTATAATGGCAGGTAACTAATATGGCGTTTAACGACTTACGCGCGCGGGGGGCTTGGGGGCGCGATGCCCCCCCAAGCCCCCCCTCCAACAGCTATATATCTATATATATATACAAATAAGTTGTCTGTATGTCTGTCGAGTGACTTCAGGTGTGTCGACTGACGTCATTGTAAGGATTGAGCTGTATGCGTCATGAAATTGTTTGTCGACTGACGTCATGTTTGTCAACTGATGAAATTACAGACCGGGACACAAATGACGACCGGGACACGGGGATACAGGGAATATAAATGACGACTGGGACACAGTGACACAACTACAAAGGGGACGACGGGGGTACAGGGAAGATATATAAATGACGACCGGGACACAGGGATTGTTCGAAGAGAAATTACAGACCGGGACACCGGGAAACAAATGACGACCGGGATGCTGGGACACAGGGAATATAAATGACGACCTCGACACTCAAAGAGAAAGTACAGACAGGGACACCGGGACACAAATGACGACCGGAGTACTGGGAATATAAATGACGACCAGGAAACAGGGACACAACTACAAGGGGGGTTCCAGGGGGCACAGGGGGATATATAAATGACGACGGGGACACAGGGAATGTTTGATTAGCAATCAGCATCAACAAAGCTAAAGGGCAATCATTAGAATAATCAGGTATAGATCTGAATACGGATTGCTTTTCCCATGGACAATTTTATGTTGCATGTTCAAGAGTTAGGTAAACCTAACAATCTATTTATATGCACAAACAATAGGACATGGAAGAATGTCGTATATTCTTAAGTTTTACGTAGTTAAATTGGACAGCGAAGAATGTTGTATATTCGCAAGTTTTATGTAGTTCAAAAAATATATATATTTATATCTATCTCAATTCACAGGTGGGACACAGGGACACAACTACAATGGCAGGTAACTAATATGGCGTGTAACGACTTACGTGCGCGGGGGGCTTGGGGGCACGATGCCCCCCTAACCTCCCCCAATAGCTATATATCTATATATATAAAAATAAGTTGTCTGTGTGTCTGTCGAGTGACTTCAGGTGTGTCGACTGACGTCATTGTAAGGATTGAGCTGTATGCGTCATGAAATTGTTTGTCGACTGACGTCATGTTTGTCAACTGATGAAATTACAGACCGGGACACAAATGACGACCGGGACACGGGGATACAGGGAATATAAATGACGACCGGGAACCTCAAAGAGAAATTACAGACTGGGACACCGAGACACAGGGAATATAAATGACGACCGGGACACAGTGACACAACTACAAAGGGGACGACGGGGGTACAGGGAAGATATATAAATGACGACCGGGACACAGGGATTGTTCGTAGAGAAATTACAGACCGGGACACCGGGAAACAAATGACGACCGGGATGCTGGGACACAGGGAATATAAATGACGACCTCGACACTCAAAGAGAAAGTACAGACTGGGACACCGGGACACAAATGACGACCGGAATACTGGGAATATAAATGACGACCAGGACACAGGGACACAACTACAAGGGGGGTGCCAGGGGGCACAGGGGGATATATAAATGACGACGGGGACACAGGGAATGTTTGATTAGCAATCAGCATCAACAAAGCTAAAGGGCAATCATTAGAATAATCAGGTATAGATCTGAATACGGATTGCTTTTCCCATGGACAATTTTATGTTGCATGTTCAAGAGTTAGGTAAACCTAACAATCTATTTATATGCACAAACAATAGGACATGGAAGAATGTTGTATATTCTTAAGTTTTACGTAGTTAAATTGGACAGCGAAGAATGTTGTATTTTCGCAAGTTTTATGTAGTTCAAAAAATATATATATTTATATCTATCTCAATTCACAAGTGGGACACAGGGACACAACTACAATGGCAGGTAACTAATATGGCGTGTAACGACATACGCGCGCGGGGGGCTTGGGGGCGCGATGCCCCCCCCAAGCCCCCCCCCTAACAGCTATATATCTATATATATAAAAATAAGTTGTCTGTGTGTCTGTCGAGTGACTTCAGGTGTGTCGACTGACGTCATTGTAAGGATTGAGCTGTATGCGTCATGAAATTGTTTGTCGACTGACGTCAGGTTTGTCAACTGATGAAATTACAGACCGGGACACAAATGACGACCGGGACACGGGGATACAGGGAATATAAATGACGACTGGGAACCTAAAAGAGAAATTACAGACTGGGACACCAGGACACAGGGAATATAAATGACGACCGGGACACAGTGACACAACTACAAAGGGGACGACGGGGGTACAGGGAAGATATATAAATCGACCGGGACACAGGGATTGTTCGAAGAGAAATTACAGACCGGGACACTGGGAAACAAATGACGACCGGGATGCTGGGACACAGGGAATATAAATGACGACCTCAACACTCAAAGAGAAAGTACAGACTGGGACACCGGGACACAAATGACGACCGGAATACTGGGAATATAAATGACGACCAGGACACAGGGACACAACTACAAGGGGGGTGCCAGGGGGCACAGGGGGATATATAAATGACGACGGGGATACAGGGAATGTTTGATTAGCAATCAGCATCAACAAAGCTAAAGGGCAATCATTAGAATAATCAGGTATAGATCTGAATTAGGATTGCTTTTCCCATGGACAATTTTAAGTTGCATGTTCAAGAGTTAGGTAAACCTAACAATCTATTTATATGCACAAACAATAGGACATGGAAGAATGTTGTATATTCTTAAGTTTTACGTAGTTAAATTGGACAGCGAAGAATGTTGTATATTCGCAAGTTTTATGTAGTTCAAAAAATATATATATTTATATCTATCTCAATTCACAGGTGGACACAGGGACACAACTACAATGGCAGGTAACTAATATGGCGTGTAACGACTTACGCGCGCGGGAAGCTTGGGGGCGCGATGCCCCCCAAGCCCCCCAACAGCTATATATCTATATATATAAAAATAAGTTGTCTGTGTGTCTGTCGAGTGACTTCAGGTGTGTCGACTGACGTCATTGTAAGGATTGAGCTGTATGCGTCGTAAAATTGTTTGTCGACTGACGTCATGTTTGTCAACTGATGAAATTACAGACCGGGACACAAATGACGACCGGGACACGGGGATACAGGGAATATAAATGACGACCGGGAACCTCAAAGAGAAATTAGAGACTGGGACACCGGGACACAGGGAATATAAATGACGACAGGGACACAGTGACACAACTACAAAGGGGATGACGGGGGTAGAGGGAAGATATATAAATGACGACCGGGACACAGGGATTGTTCGAAGAGAAATTACAGACCGGGACACCGGGAAACAAATGACGACCGGGATGCTGGGACACAGGGAATATAAATGACGACCTCGACATCCAAAGAGAAAGTACAGACTGGGACACCGGGACACAAATGACGACCGGAATACTGGGAATATAAATGACGACCAGGACACAGGGACACAACTACAAGGGGGGTGCCAGGGGGCACAGGGGGATATATAAATGACGACGGGGACACAGGGAATGTTTGATTAGCAATCAGCATCAACAAAGCTAAAGGGCAATCATTAGAATAATCAGGTATAGATCTGAATACGGATTGATTTTCCCATGGACAATTTTATGTTGCATGTTCAAGAGTTAGGTAAACTTAACAATCTATTTATATGCACAAACAATAGGACATGGAAGAATGTTGTATATTTTTAAGTTTTACGTAGTTAAATTGGACAGCGAAGAATGTTGTATATTCGCAAGTTTTATGTAGTTCAAAAATATATATATTTATATCTATCTCAATTCACAGGTGGGACACAGGGACACAACTACAATGGCAGGTAACTAATATGGCGTGTAACGACTTACGCGCGCGGGGGGCTTGGGGGCTCGATGCCCCCCAAGCCCCCCCCCCAACAGCTATATATCTATATATATAAAAATAAGTTGTCTGTGTGTCTGTCGACTGACTTCAGGTGTGTCGACTGACGTCATTGTAAGGATTGAGCTGTATACGTCATGAAATTGTTTGTCGACTGACGTCATGTTTGTCAACTGATGAAATTACAGACCGGGACACAAATGACGACCGGGACACGGGGATACAGGGGATATAAATGACGACCGGGAACCTCAAAGAGAAATTACAGACTGGGACACCGGGACACAGAGAATATAAATGACGACCGGGACACAGTGACACAACTACAAAGGGGACGACGGGGGTACAGGGAAGATATATAAATGACGACCGGGACACAGGGATTGTTCGAAGAGAAATTACAGACCGGGACACCGGGAAACAAATGACGACCGGGATGCTGGGACACAGGGAATATAAATGACGACCTCGACACTCAAAGAGAAGGTACAGACTGGGACACCGGGACACAAATGACGACCAGAATACTGGGAATATAAATGACGACCTGGACACAGGGACATAACTACAAGGGGGGTGCCAGGGGGCACAGGGGGATATATAAATGACGACAGGGACACAGGGAATGTTTGATTAGCTATCAGCATCAACAAAGCTAAAGGGCAATCATTAGAATAATCAGGTATAGATCTGAATACGGATTGCTTTTCCCATGGACAATTTTATGTTGCATGTTCAAGAGTTAGGTAAACCTAACAATCTAATTATATGCACAAACAATAGGACATGGAAGAATGTTGTATATTTTTAAGTTTTACGTAGTTAAATTGGACAGCGAAGAATGTTGTATATTCGCAAGTTTTATGTAGTTCAAAAAATATATATATTTATATCTATCTCAATTCACAGTTGGGACAAAGGGACACAACTACAATGGCAGGTAACTAATATGGCATGTAACGACTTACGCGCGCGGGGGGCTTGGGGGCACGATGCCCCCCCAAGCCCCCCCCCAACAGCTATATATCTATATATATATAAATAAGTTGTCTGTGTGTCTGTCGAGTGACTTCAGGTGTGTTGACTGACGTCATTGTAAGGATTGAGCTGTATGTGTCATGAAATTGTTTGTCGACTGACGTCATGTTTGTCAACTGATGAAATTACAGACCGGGACACAAATGACGACCGGGACACGGGGATACAGGGAATATAATGACGACCGGGAACCTCAAAGAGAAATTACAGACTGGGACACCGGGACACAGGGAATATAAATGACGACCGGGACACAGTGACACAACTACAAAGGGGACGACGGGTGTACAGGGGTGATATATAAATGCTGACCGGGACACAGGGATTGTTCGAAGAGAAATTACAGACCGGGACACTGGGAAGCAAATGACGACCGGGATGCTGGGACACAGGGAATATAAATGACGACCTCAACACTCAAAGAGAAAGTACAGACTGAAATTGTTTGTCGACTAACGTCATGTTTGTCAACTGATGAAATTACAGACAGGGACGCAAATGACGACCAGGACACGGGGATACAGGGAATATAAATGACGACCGGGAACCTCAAAGAGAAATTACAGACTGGGACACCGGGACACAGGGAATATAAATGACGACCGGGACACAGTGACACAACTACAAAGGGGACGACGGGGGTACAGGGAAGATATATAAATGACGACCGGGACACAAGGATTGTTCGAAGAGAAATTACAGACCGAGACACCGGGAAAAAAATGACGACCGGGATGCTGGGACACAGGGAATATAAATGACGACCTCGAAACTCAAAGAGAAAGTACAGACTGGAACACCGGGACACAAATGACGACCGGAATACTGGGACTATAAATGACGACCAGGACACAGGGACACAACTACAAGGGGGGTGCCAGGGGGCACAGGGGGATATATAAATGACGACGGGGACACAGGGAATGTTTGATCAGCAATCAGCATCAACAAAGCTAAAGGGCAATCATTAGAATAATCAGGTATAGATCTGAATACGGATTGCTTTTCCCATGGACAATTTTATGTTGCATAGTCAAGAGTTAGGTAAACCTAACAATCTATTTATATGCACAAACAATAGGACATGGAAAAATGTTGTATATTCTTAAGTTTTACGTAGTTAAATTGGACAGCGAAGAATGTTGTATATTCGCAAGTTTTATGTAGTTCAAAAAATATATATATTTATATCTATCTCAATTCACAGGTGGGACACAGGGACACAACTACAATGGCAGGTAACTAATATGGCGTGTAACGACTTACGCGCGCGGGGGGCTTGGGGGCGCGATGCCCCCCCAAGCCCCCCCAACAGCTATATATCTATATATATAAAAATAAGTTGTCTGTGTGTCTGTCGAGTGACTTCAGGTGTGTCGACTGACGTCATTGTAAGGATTGAGCTGTATGCGTCATGAAATTGTTTGTCGACTGACGTCATGTTTGTCAACTGATGAAATTACAGACCGGGACACAAATGACGACCGGGACACGGGGATACAGGGAATATAAATGACGACCGGGAACCTCAAAGAGAAATTACTGACTGGGACACCGGGACACAGGGAATATAAATGACGACCGGGACACAGTGACACAACTACAAAGGGGACGACGGGGGTACAGGGAAGATATATAAATGACGACCGGGACACAGGGATTGTTCGAAGAGAAATTACAGACCGGGACACCGGGAAACAAATGACGACCGGGATGCTGGGACACAGGGAATATAAATGACGACCTCGACACTCAAAGAGAAAGTACAGACTGGGACACCGGAACACAAATGACGACCGGAATACTGGGAATATAAATGATGACCAGGACACAGGGACACAACTACAAGGGGGGTGCCAGGGGGCACAGGGGGATATATAAATGACGACGGGGACACAGGGAATGTTTGATTAGCAATCAGCATCAACAAAGCTAAAGGGCAATCATTAGAATAATCAGGTATAGATCTGAATACGGATTGCTTTTCCCATGGACAATATTATGTTGCATGTTCAAGAGTTAGGTAAACCTAACAATCTATTTATATGCACAAACAATAGGACATGGAAGAATGTTGTATATTCTTAAGTTTTACGTAGTTAAATTGGACAGCGAAGAATGTTGTATATTCGCAAGTTTTATGTAGTTCAAAAAATATATATATTTATATCTATCTCAATTCACAGGTGGGACACAGGGACACAACTACAATGGCAGGTAACTAATATGGCATGTAACGACTTACGCGGGCGGGGGGCTTGGGGGCGCGATGCCCCCCCCAAGCCCCCCCCCTAACAGCTATATATCTATATATATATAAAAATAAGTTGTCTGTGTGTATGTCGAGTGACTTCAGGTTTATTGACTGACGTCATTGTAAGGATTGAGCTGTATGCGTCATGAAATTGTTTATCGACTGACGTCATGTTTGTCAACTGATGAAATTCCAGACCGGGACACAAATGACGACCGGGACACGGGGATACAGGGAATATAATAACGACCGGGAACCTCAAAGAGAAATTACAGACTGGGACACCGGGACACAGAGAATATAAATGACGACCGGGAAACAGTGACACAACTACAAAGGGGACGACGGGGGTACAGGGAAGATATATAAATGACGACCGGGACACAGGGATTGTTCGAAGAGAAATTACAGACCGGACACCGGGAAACAAATGACGACCGGGATGCTGGGACACAGGGAATATAAATGACGACCTCGACACTCAAAGAGAAAGTACAGACTGGGACACTGGGACACAAATGACGACCGGAATACTGGGAATATAAATGACGACCAGGACACAGGGACACAACTACAAGGGGGGTGCCAGGGGGCACAGGGGGATATATAAATGACGACGGGGACACAGGGAATGTTTGATTAGCAATCAGCATCAACAAAGCTAAAGGGCAATCATTAGAATAATCAGGTATAGATCTGAATACGGATTACTTTTCCCATGGACAATTTTATGTTGCATGTTCAAGACTTAGGTAAACCTAACAATCTATTTATATGCACAAACAATAGGACATGGAAGAATGTTGTATATTCTTAAGTTTTACGTAGTTAAATTGGACAGCGAAGAATGTTGTATATTCGCAAGTTTTATGTAGTTCAAAAAATATATATATTTATATCTATCTCAATTCACAGGTGGGACACAGGGACACAACTACAATGGCAGGTAACTAATATGGCGTGTAACGACTTACGCGCGCGGGGGGCTTGGGGGCACGATGCCCCCCTAACCCCCCCCCCCCCGAACAGCTATATATCTATATATATAAAAATAAGTTGTCTGTGTGTCTGTCGAGTGACTTCAGGTGTGTCGACTGACGTCATTGTAAGGATTGAGCTGTATGCGTCATGAAATTGTTTGTCGACTGACGTCATGTTTGTCAACTGATGAAATTACAGACCGGGACACAAATGACGACCGGGACACGGGGATACAGGGAATATAAATGACGACCGGGAACCTCAAAGAGAAATTACAGACTGGGACACCGGGACACAGGGAATATAAATGACGACCGGGACACAGTGACACAACTACAAAGGGGACGACGGGGGTACAGGGAAGATATATAAATGACGACCGGGACACAGGGATTGTTCGAAGAGAAATTACAGACCGGGACACCGGGAAACAAATGACGACCGGGATGCTGGGACACAGGGAATATAAATGACGACCTCGACACTCCAAGAAAAAGTACAGACTGGGACACCGGGACACAAATGTCGACCGGAATACTGGGAATATAAATGACGACCAGGACACAGGGACACAACTACAAGGGGGGTGCCAGGGGGCACAGGGGGATATATAAATGACGACGGGGACACAAGGAATGTTTGATTAGCAATCAGCAGCAACAAAGCTAAAGGGCAATCATTAGAATAATCAGGTATAGATCTGAATACGGATTGCTTTTCCCATGGACAATTTTATGTTGCATGTTCAAGAGTTAGGTAAACCTAACAATCTATTTATATGCACAAACAATAGGACATGGAACAATGTTGTATATTCTTAAGTTTTACGTAGTTAAATTGGACAGCGAAGAATGTTGTATATTCGCAAGTTTTATGTAGTTCAAAAAATATATATATTTATATCTATCTCAATTCACAGGTGGGACACAGGGACACAACTACAATGGCAGGTAACTAATATGGC
>NW_027065948.1:0-20179 GCF_032884065.1 Artemia franciscana
CACATTCTTTATCATTTGCAATCATAAAATAGTCTAATATCTTCATTTTTTCAACATACGTAGCTATTACCCTCGAAAACTAAAACTTTGAAATAGGAAAAGAGCCTTTAATCACATTCTTTACCATGTGCAATCATAGAATAGTCTAATATCTTCATTTTTTCAGCATACGTAGCTATTACCCTCGAAAACTAAAACTTTTGAAATAGGGAAAGAGCCTTTAATCACATTCTTTACCATGTGCAATCATAAAATAGTCTAATATCTTCATTTTGTCAACAAACGTAGCTATTACCCTCGAAAACTAAAACTTTTGAAATAGGAAAAGAGCCTTTAATCACATTCTTTACCATTTGCAATCATAAAATAGTCTAATATCTTCATTTTTTCAACATACGTATCTATTACCCTCGAAAATTAAAACTTTTGAAATAGGAAAAGAGCCTTTAATCACATTCTTTACCATTTGCAATGATAAAATAGTCTAATATCTTCATTTTTTCAACATAAGTAGCTATTACCCTCGAAAACTAAAACTTTTGAAATAGGAAAAGAGCCTTTAATCACATTCTTTACCATTTGCAATCATAAAATAGTCTAATATCTTCATTTTTTTCAACATACGTAGCTATTACCCTCGAAAACTAAAACATTTGAAATAGGAAAAGAGCCTTTAATCACATTCTTTACCATTTGCAATGATAAAATAGTCTAATATCTTCATTTTTTCAACATAAGTAGCTATTACCCTCGAAAACTAAAACTTTTGAAATAGGAAAAGAGCCTTTAATCACATGCTTTACCATGTGCAATCATAAAATTGTCTAATATCTTCATTTTTTCAACATACGTAGCTATTACCCTCGAAAACAAAACTTTTGAAATAGGAAAAGAGCTTTTAATCACATTCTTTACCATGTGCAATCATAAAATAGTCTAATATCTTCATTTTTTCAACATACGTAGCTATTACCCTCAAAAACTAAAACTTTTGAAATAGGAAAAGAGCCATTAATCACATTCTTTACCATTTGCAATTATAAAATAGTCTAATATCTTCATTTTTTCAACATACGTAGATATTACCCTCGAAAACTAAAACTTTTGAAATAGGAAAAGAGTCTTTATTCACATTCTTTACCATGTGCAATCATAAAATTGTCTAATATCTTCATTTTTTCAACATACGTAGCTATTACCCTCGAAAACTAAAACTTTTGACGTAGGAAAAGAGCCTTTAATCAGATTCTTTACCATTTGCAATCATAAAATAGTCTAATATCTTCATTTTTTTCAACATACGTAGCTATTACCCTCGAAAACTAAAACTTTTGACATAGGAAAATAGCCTTTAATCACATTCTTTACCATTTGCAATCATAAAATAGTCTAATATCTTCATTTTTTCAACATACGTAGCTATTACCCTCGAAAACTAAAACTTTTGAAATAGGAAAAGAGCCTTTAATCACATTCTTTACCATTTGCAATCATAAAATAGTCTAATATCTTCATTTTTCAACATACGTAGCTATTACCCTCGAAAACTAAAACTTTTGAAATAGGAAAAGAGCATTTAATCACATTCTTTACCATGTGCAATCATAAAAGTGTTTAATATCATCATTTTTTCCACAGACATAGCTATTACCCTCGAAAACTAACACTTTTAAAATAGGAAAAGAGCCTTTAATCACATTCTTTACCATTTGCAATCATAAAATAGTCTAATATCTTCATTGTTTCAACATACGTAGCTATTACCCTCGAAAACTAAAACTTTTGAAATAGGAAAAGAGCCTTTAATCACATTCTTTACCATTTGCATTCATAAAATAGTATAAAATCTTCATTTTTTCAACATACGTAGCTATTACCCTCGGAAACTAAAACTTTTGAAATAGTAAAAGAGCCTTTAATCACATTTTTTACCATGTGCAATCATAAAATTGTCTAATATCTTCATTTTTTCAACATACGTAGCTATTACCCTCGAAAACTAAAACTTTTGAAATAGGAAAAGAGCCTTTAATCACATTCTTTACCATGTGCATTCATAAAATAGTCTAATATCTTCATTTTTTCAACATACGTAGCTATTACCCTCGAAAACTATAACTTTTGAAATAGGAAAAGAGCCTTTAATCACATTCTTTACCATTTGCAATCATAAAATAGTCTAATATCTTCATTTTTTCAACATACATAGCTATTACCCTCGAAAACTAACACTTTTGACATAGGAAAAGTGCCTCTAATCACATTCTTTACCATTTGCAATCATAAAATAGTCTAATATCTTCAATTTTTCAATATACGTAGCTATTACCCTCGAGAACTAAAACTTTTTAAATAGGAAAAGAGCCTTTAATCACATTCTTTACCATGTGCAATCATAAAATAGTCGAATATCTTAATTTTTTTCAACATACGTAGCTATTACCCTCGAAAACTAAAACTTTTGACATAGGAAAAGAGCCTTTAATCACATTCTTTACCATTTGCAATCATAAAATAGTCTAATATCTTCATTTTTTCAACATACGTAGCTATTACCCTCGAAAACTAAAACTTTTGAAATAGTAAATGAGCCTTTAATCACATTCTTTACCATGTGCAATCATAAAATAGTCTAATATCTTCATTTTTTCAGCATACGTAGCTATTACCCTCGAAAACTAAAACTTTTGAAATAGGAAAAGAGCCTTTAATCACATTCTTTACCATGTGCAATCATAAAATAGTCTAATATCTTCATTTTTTCAACATACGTAGCTATTACCCTCGAAAACTAAAACTTTTGAAATAGGAAAAGAGCCTTTAATCACATTATTTATCATTTGCAATCATAAAATAGTCTAATATCTTCATTTTTTCAACATACGTAGCTATTACCCTCGAAAACTAAAACTTTTGAAATAGGAAAAGAGCCTTTAATCACATTCTTTACCATTTGCAATCATAAAATAGTCTAATATCTTCATTTTTTCAACATACGTAGCTATTACCCTCGAAAACTAAAACTTTTGAAATAGGAAAAGAGCCTTTAATCACATTCTTTACCATTTGCAATCATGAAAGTGTCTAATATCATCATTTTTTCCACAGACATAGCTATTACCCTCGAAAACTAAAACTTTTGACATAGGAAAAGAGCCTTTAATCACATTCTTTACCATTTGCAATCATAAAATAGTCTAATATCTTCATTTTTTCAACATACGTAGCTATTACCCTCGAAAACTAAAACTTTTGAAATAAGAAAAGAGCCTTTAATCACATTCTTTACCATGTGCAATCATAAAATAGTCTAATATCTTCATTTTTTCAACATACGTAGCTATTACCCTCGAAAACTATAACTTTTGAAATAGGAAAAGAGCCTTTAATCACATTTTTTACCATTTGCAATCATAAAATAGTCTAATATCTTCATTTTTTCAACATACGTAGCTATTACCCTCGAAAACTAAAACTTTTGAAATAGGAAAAGAGCCTTTAATCACATTCTTTACCTTTTGCAATCATAAAATAGTCTAATATCTTCATTTTTTCAACATACATAGCTATTACCCTCGAAAACTAAAACTTTTGACATAGGAAAAGAGCCTCTAATCACATTCTTTACCATTTGCAATCATAAAATAGTCTAATATCTTCAATTTTTCAGCATACGTAGCTATTACCCTCGAAAACTAAAACTTTTGAAATAGGAAAAGAGCCTTTAATCACATTCTTTACCATGTGCAATCATAACATAGTCTAATATCTTAATTTTCTCAACATACGTAGCTATTACCCTCGAAAACTAAAACTTTTGACATAGGAAAAGAGCCTTTAATCACATTCTTTACCATTTGCAATCATAAAATAGTCTAATATCTTCATTTTTTCAACATACGTAGCTATTACCCTCGAAAACTAAAACTTTTGAAATAAGAAAAGAGCCTTTAATCACATTCTTTACCATGTGCAATCATAAAATAGTCTAATATCTTCATTTTTTCAGCATACGTTGCTATTACCCTCGAAAACTAAAACTTTTGAAGTAGGAAAAGAGCCTTTAATCACATTCTTTACCATGTGCAATCATAAAATAGTCTAATATCTTCATTTTGTCAACATACGTAGCTATTACCCTCGAAAACTAAAACTTTTGAAATAGGAAAAGAGCCTTTAATCACATTCTTTACCATTTGCAATCATAAAATAGTCTAATATCTTCATTTTTTCAACATACGTAGCTATTACCCTCGAAAACTAAAACTTTTGAAATAGGAAAAGAGCCTTTAATCAAATTCTTTACCATTTGCATTCATAAAATAGTCTAATATCTTCATTTTTTCAACATACGTAGCTATTACCCTCGAAAACTAAAACTTTTGAAATAGGAAAAGAGCCTTTTATCACATTCTTTACCATTTGCAATCATAAAATAGTCTAATATCTTCATTTTTTCGACATACGTAGCTACTACCCTCGAAAACTAAAACTTTTGAAATAGGAAAAGAGCGTTTAATCACATTCTTTACCATTTGCAATCATAAAATAGTCTAATATCTTCATTTTTTCAACATACGTAGCTATTACCCTCGAAAACTAAAACTTTTGAAATAGTAAATGAGCCTTTAATCACATTCTTTACCATGTGCAATCATAAAATAGTCTAATATCTTCATTTTTTTAGCATACGTAGCTATTACCCTCGAAAACTAAAACTTTTGAAATAGGAAAAGAGCCTTTAATCACATTCTTTACCATGTGCAATCATAAAATAATCTAATATCTTCATTTTTTCAACATACGTAGCTATTACCCTCGAAAACTAAAACTTTTGAAATAGGAAAAGAGCTTTTAATTACATTCTTTACCATGTGCAATCATAAAATAGTCTAATATCTTCATTTTTTCAACATACGTAGCTATTACCCTCGAAAACTAAAACTTTTGAAATAGTAAAAGAGCCATTAATCACATTCTTTACCATTTGCAATCATAAAATAGTCTAATATCTTCATTTTTTCAACATACGTAGATATTACCCTCGAAAACTAAAACTTTTGAAATAGGAAAAGAGTCTTTAATCACATTCTTTACCATGTGGAATCATAAAATTGTCTAATATATTCATTTTTTCAACATACATAGCAATTACCCTCGAAAACTAAAACTTTTGACATAGGAAAAGAGTCTTTAATCACATTCTTTATCATTTGCAATCATAAAATAGTCTAATATCTTCATTTTTTCAACATACGTAGCTATTACCCACGAAAACTAAAACTTTTGAAATAAGAAAAGAGCCTTTAATCACATTCTTTACCATTTGCAATCATAAAATAGTCTAATATCTTAATTTTTTCAACATACGTAGCTATTATCCTCGAAAACTAAAACTTTTGAAATAGGAAAAGAGCCTTTAATCAAATTCTTTACCATTTGCATTCATAAAATAGTCTAATATCTTCATTTTTTCAACATACGTAGCTATTACCCTCGAAAACTAAAACTTTTGAAATAGGAAAAGAGCCTTTTATCACATTCTTTACCATTTGCAATCATAAAATAGTCTAATATCTTCATTTTTTCGACATACGTAGCTACTACCCTCGAAAACTAAAACTTTTGAAATAGGAAAAGAGCCTTTAATCACATTCTTTACCATTTGCAATCATAAAATAGTCTAATATCTTCATTTTTTCAACATACGTAGCTATTACCCTCGAAAACTAAAACTTTTGAAATAGTAAATGAGCCTTTAATCACATTCTTTACCATGTGCAATCATAAAATAGTCTAATATCTTCATTTTTTTAGCATACGTAGCTATTACCCTCGAAAACTAAAACTTTTGAAATAGGAAAAGAGCCTTTAATCACATTCTTTACCATGTGCAATCATAAAATAGTCTAATATCTTCATTTTTTCAACATACGTAGCTATTACCCTCGAAAACTAAAACTTTTGAAATAGGAAAAGAGCTTTTAATTACATTCTTTACCATGTGCAATCATAAAATAGTCTAATATCTTCATTTTTTCAACATACGTAGCTATTACCCTCGAAAACTAAAACTTTTGAAATAGTAAAAGAGCCATTAATCACATTCTTTACCATTTGCAATCATAAAATAGTCTAATATCTTCATTTTTTCAACATACGTAGATATTACCCTCGAAAACTAAAACTTTTGAAATAGGAAAAGAGTCTTTAATCACATTCTTTACCATGTGGAATCATAAAATTGTCTAATATATTCATTTTTTCAACATACATAGCAATTACCCTCGAAAACTAAAACTTTTGAAATAGGAAAAGAGCCTTTAATCACATTCTTTACCATTTGCAATCATAAAATAGTCTAATATCTTCATTTTTTCAACATACGTAGCTATTACCCTCGAAAACTAAAACTTTTGAAATAGGAAAAGAGCCTTTAATCACATTCTTTACCATGTGCAATCATTAAAGTGTCTAATATCATCATTTTTTCCACAGACATAGCTATTACCGTCGAAAACTAACACTTTTGAAATAGGAAAAGAGCCTTTAATCACATTCTTTACCATTTGCAATCATAAAATAGTCTAATATCTTCATTTTTTCAACACACGTAGCTATTACCCTCG
The DNA here is from genome assembly GCF_032884065.1 of Artemia franciscana. Taxonomy (NCBI): domain Eukaryota; kingdom Metazoa; phylum Arthropoda; class Branchiopoda; order Anostraca; family Artemiidae; genus Artemia; species Artemia franciscana. The sequence goes on from NW_027065948.1 coordinate 6,630, forward strand.
AAAACTAAAACTTTTGAAATAGGAAAAGAGCCTTTAATCACATTCTTTACCATTTGCATTCATAAAATAGTCTAATATCTTCATTTTTTCAACATACGTAGCTATTACCCTCGAAAACTAAAACTTTTGAAATAGGAAAAGAGCCTTTAATCACATTCTTTACCATGTGCAATCATAAAATTGTCTAATATCTTCATTTTTTCAACATACGTAGCTATTACCCTCGAAAAATAAAACTTTTGAAATAGGAAAAGAGCCTTTAATCACATTCTTTACCATGTGCAATCATAAAATAGTCTAATATCTTCATTTTTTCAACATACGTAGATATTTCCCTCGAAAACTATAACTTTTGAAATAGGAAAAGAGCCTTTAATCACATTCTTTACCATTTGCAATCATAAAATAGTATAAAAACTTCATTTTTTCAACATACGTAGCTATTACCATCGAAAACTAAAACTTTTGAAATTGGAAAAGAGGCTTTAATCACATTCTTTACCATTTGCAATTCTAAAATAGTCTAGTATCTTCATTTTTTTCAACATACATAGCTATTACCCTCGAAAACTAAAACTTTTGACATAGGAAAAGAGCCTCTAATCACATTCTTTACCATTTGCAATCATAAAATAGTCTAATATCTTCAATTTTTCAACATACGTAGCTATTACCCTCAAAAACTAAATCTTTTGAAATAGGAAAAGAGCCTTTAATCACATTCTTTACCATGTGCAATCATAAAATAGTCTAATTTCTTAATTTTTTCAACATACGTAGCTATTACCCTCGAAAACTAAAACTTTTGACATAGGAAAAGAGCCTTTAATCACATTCTTTACCATTTGCAATCATAAAATAGTCTAATATCTTCATTTTTTCAACATACGTAGCTATTACCCTCGAAAACTAAAACTTTTGAAATAGGAAATGAGCCTTTAATCACATTCTTTACCATGTGCAATCATAAAATAGTCTAATATCTTCATTTTATCAGCATACGTAGCTATTACCCTCGAAAACTAAAACTTTTGAAATAGGAAAAGAGCCTTTAATCACACTCTTTACCATGTGCAATCATAAAATAGTCTAATATCTTCATTTTTTCAACATACGTAGCTATTACCCTCGAAAACTAAAACTTTTGAAATAGGAAAAGAGCCTTTAATCACATTCTTTACCATGTGCAATCATAAAATAGTCTAATATCTTAATTTTTTAGTATACGTAGCTATTACCCTCGAAAACTAAATCTTTTGAAATAGGAAAAGAGCCTTTAATCACATTCTTTACCATGTGCAATCATAAAATAGTCTAATATCTTCATTTTGTCAACATACGTAGCTATTACCCTCGAAAACTGAAACTTTTGAAATAGGAAAAGAGCCTTTAATCACATTCTTTACCATTTGCATTCATTAAATAGTCTAATATCTTCATTTTTTCAACATACGTAGCTATTGCCCTCGAAAACTAAAACTTTTGAAATAGGAAAAGAGCCTTTAATCACATTCTCTACCATGTGCAATCATAAAATTGTCTAATATCTTCATTTTTTCAACATACTTAGCTATTTCCCTCAAATACTAAAACTTTTGAAATAGGAAAAGAGCCTTTAATCACATTCTTTACCATGTGCAATCATAAAATAGTCTAATATCTTCATTTTTTCAACATACTTAGCTATTACCCTCGAAAACTAAAACTTTTGAAATAGGAAAAGAGCCTTTAATCACATTCTTTACCATATGCAATCATAAAATAGTCTAATATCTTCATTTTTTCAACATACGTAGCTATTACACTCGAAAACTAAAACTTTTGAAATAGGAAAAGAGCCTTTAATCACATTCGTTGCCATGTGCAATCATAAAACAGTCTAATATCTTCATTTTTTCAACATACGTAGCTATTACCCTCGAAAACTAAAACTTTTGACATAGGAAAAGAGCCTTTAATCACATTCTTTACCATTTGCAATCATAAAATAGTCTAATATCTTCATTTTTTCAACATACGTAGCTATTACCCTCGAAAACTAAAACTTTTGAAATAGGAAAAGAGCCTTTAATCACATTCTTTACCATTTACAATCATAAAATAGTCTTATATCTTCATTTTTTCAACATACGTAGCTATTACCCTCGAAAACTAAAACTTTTTACATAGCAAAAGAGCCTTTAATCACATTCTTTACCATTTGCAATCATAAAATTGTCTAAAATCTTCATTTTTTCAACATACGTAGCTATTACCCTTGAAAACTAAAACTTTTGAAATAGGAAAAGAGCCTTTAATTACATTCTTTACCATGTGCAATCATAAAATAGTCTAATATCTTCATTTTTTTCAACATACGTAGCTATTACCCTCAAAAACTAAAACTTTTGAAATAGGAAAAGAGCCTTTAATCATATTCTTTACCATTTGCAATCATAAAATAGTCTAATATCTTCATTTTTTCAACATACGTAGCTATTACCCTCGAAAACTAAAACTTTTGACATAGGAAAAGAGCCTTTAATCACATTCTTTACCATTTGCAATCATAAAATAGTCTAGTATCTTCATTTTTTCAACATACGTAGCTATTACCCTCGAAAACTAAAACTTTTGAAATAGGAAAAGAGCCTTTAATCACATTCTTTACCATTTGCAATCATAAAATAGTCTTATATCTTCATTTTTTCAACATACGTAGCTATTACCCTCGAAAACTAAAACTTTTTACATAGGAAAAGAGCCTTTAATCACATTCTTTACCATTTGCAATCATAAAATTGTCTAATATCTTCATTTTTTCAACATACGTAGCTATTACCCTTGAAAACTAAAACTTTTGAAATAGGAAAAGAGCCTTTAATTACATTCTTTACCATGTGCAATCATAAAATAGTCTAATATCTTCATTTTTTCAACATACGTAGCTATTACCCTCGAAAACTAAAACTTTTGAAATAGAAAAAGAGCCTTTAATCACATTCTTTACCATGTGCAATCATAAAATAGTCTAATATCTTAATTTTTTCAACATCCGTAGCTATTACCCTCAAAAACTTAAACTTTTGAAATAGGAAAAGAGCCTTTAATCACATTCTTTACCATTTGCAATCATAAAATAGTCTAATATCTTCATTTTTTCAACATACGTAGCTATTACCCTCGAAAACTAAAACTTTTGACATAAGAAAAGAGCCTTTAATCACATTCTTTACCATTTGCAATCATAAAATAGTCTAATATCTTCATTTTTTCAACATACGTAGCTATTACCCTCGAAAACTAAATTTTTTGACATAGGAAATGAGCCATTAAGCACATTCTTTACCATGTGCAATCATAAAATAGTCTAATATCTTCATTTTTCCAACATACTTAGCTATTACCCTCGAAAACTAAAACTTTTGACATAGGAAAAGAGCCTTTAATCACATTCTTTACAATGTGCAATCGTCATTTATATATCCCCCTGTGCCCCCCAGCGTCCCTGTTGCAGTTGTGTCCCGGTCATCATTTATATTCCCTGCGTCCCGGTCGTCATTTGTGTCCCGGTCTGTATATACATTCGTTTTTGAATCGGTAAATGATGAAATAATTTTTTTTGTTTTTCCCTTTTTTTCTTTTTAGTTTTTTTGTAGTTTTTACCTTTTCTTTAGTTTTTTTAGTTTTCTTTTTTTTACTTATGTCCTTCATTTATATGTCGTCGTTTATATTGTATGTCGTCGTTTTTATGTCGTCTTCACTTATGTTGTCATTTAAACTCCCTGTGTCCCGGTCGTAATCAATTCCCAATTTGATTAGTATTTGCAATCACCATCAACAAAGCTCAAGGGCAATCATTAGAATCATGAGGTATAACTAAATAAACTAAAAAAAAGGTAAAAAACTAAAACCTAAAAAAAAGACCAATTCAAAAACGAATGTATATACAGACCGGGACACCGGGACACAAATGACGACCGGGACACAAGGAATATAAATGACGCTCCAGACCCTCAAAGAGAAATCACAGACTGGGACACCGGGACACAAATGACGACCGGGACACAGGGAATATAAATGACGACCGGGACACAGGGTCACAACTACAACGGGGACGCCAGGGGGCACAGGGGGATATATAAGTAACGACGGCGACACGGGGAATCGTCGACTAGCAATCACCATCAACAAAGCTCAAGGGCAATCATTAGAATCATGAGGTATAGATCTGAATACGTGTGTCCCTGTGTCCCGGTCGTCGTTTATGTGCTTCATCGTCGTTTATATATCCCCCTGTGCCCCCCAGCGTCCCTGTTGCAGTTGTGTCCCGGTCATCATTTATATTCCCTGCGTCCCGGTCGTCATTTGTGTCCCGGTCTGTATATACATTCGTTTTTGAATCGGTAAATGATGAAATAATTTTTTTTGTTTTCCCCTTTTTTCTTTTTAGTTTTTTTGTAGTTTTTACCTTTTTTTTAGTTTTTTTTTTTTACTTATGTCCTTCATTTATATGTCGTCGTTTATATTGTATGTCGTCTTTTTTATGTCGTCTTCACTTATGTCGTCATTTATACTCCCTGTGTCCCGGTCGCAATCAATTCCCAATTTGATTAGTATTTGCAATCACCATCAACAAAGCTCAAGGGCAATCATTAGAATCATGAGGTATAACTAAAAAAACTAAAAAAAAGGTAAAAAACTAAAACCTAAAAAAAGACCAATTCAAAAACGAATGTATATACAGACCGGGACACCGGGACACAAATGACGACCGGGACACAAGGAATATAAATGACGCCCCAGACCCTCAAAGAGAAATAACAGACTGGGACACAGACTAACAGACGTTAGAATCATGAGGTATAGATCTGAATACGTGTGTCCCTGTGTCCCGGTCGTCATTTATATTCCCTGTGTCCTGGTCGTCATTTGTGTCCCGGTGTCCCAGTCTGTAATTTCTCTTTGAGTGTCCCGGTCGTCATTTATATTCCCTGTGTCCCGGTCGTCATTTGTGTCCCGGTGTCTTGGTCTGTATATACATTCGTTTTTGAATTGGTCTTTTTTTAGGTTTTAGTTTTTTACCTTTTTTTTAGTTTTTTTAGTTATACCTCATGATTCTAATGATTGCCCTTGAGCTTTGTTGATGGTGATTGCAAATACTAATCAAATTGGGAATTGATTGCGACCGGGACACAGGGAGTATAAATGACGACATAAGTGAAGACGACATAAAAACGACGACATACAATATAAACGACGACATATAAATGAAGGACATAAGTAAAAAAAAAAACTAAAAAAAAGGTAAAAACTACAAAAAAACTAAAAAGAAAAAAGGGGAAAACAAAAAAAAATTATTTCATCATTTACCGATTCAAAAACGAATGTATATACAGACCGGGACACAAATGACGACCGGGACGCAGGGAATATAAATGATGACCGGGACACAACTGCAACAGGGACGCTGGGGGGCACAGGGGGATATATAAACGACGATGAAGCACATAAACGACGACCGGGACACAGGGACACACGTATTCAGATCTATACCTCATGATTCTTGGTCGTCATTTATATTCCCTGTGTCCTGGTCGTCATTTGTGTCCCGGTGTCCCAGTCTGTAATTTCTCTTTGAGTGTCCCGGTCGTCATTTATATTCCCTGTGTCCCGGTCGTCATTTGTGTCCCGGTGTCTTGGTCTGTATATACATTTGTTTTTCAATTGGTATATGATGAAATAAATTTTTGTGTTTTTCCCCTTTTTTTCTTTTTAGTTTTTTTTTGGTTTTTAAATTTTTTTTTAGTTTTTTTAGTGTTTTCTCTTTTCTTTTTATTTTTTTGTGTGCTGGAGCTTCAGCTTTGGAAGCTATTTTTTTAAGCAGCTTTTTTTTAGCAGCTTCCTTGACTGTTGCCATTGTAGGTTCGCGCCACCCTAACATCTAGTTGGTTCGGGCGCTTCCTGTGTCCCGGTGTCCCGGTCGTCATTTGTGTCCCGGTGTCCCGGTCTGTATATACACTCGTTTTTGATTTGTTTTTTTTTTAGTTTTTAGTTTTTTACCTTTTTTTAGTTTTTTTAGTTATACCTAATGATTTTAATGATTGCCCCGTCGTCATTTATATATCCCCCTGTGCCCCCCAGCGTCCCTGTTGCAGTTGTGTCCCGGTCATCATTTATATTCCCTGCGTCCCGGTTGTCATTTGTGTCCCGGTCTGTATATACATTCGTTTTTGAATCGGTAAATGATGAAATATTTTTTTTTTGTTTTTCTCCTTTTTTCTTTTTAGTTTTTTTGTAGTTTTTACCTTTTTTTTAATTTTTTGAGTTTTTTTTTACTTATGTCCTTCATTTATATGTCGTCGTTTATACTGTATGTCGTCGTTTTTATGTCGTATTCACTTATGTCGTCATTTATACTCCCTGTGTCCCGGTCGTAATCAATTCCAAATTTGATTAGTATTTGCAATCACCATCAACAAAGCTCAGAGGCGATCATTAGAATCATGAGGTATAACTAAAAAAACTAAAAAAAGGTAAAAAAAAAAAACCTAAAAAAAGACCAATTCAAAAACGAATGTATATACAGACCGGGACACCGGGACACAAATGACGACCGGGACACAAGGAATATAAATGACGCCCCAGACCCCCAAAGAGAAATCACAGATTGGGACACCGGGACACAAATGACGACCGGGACACAGGGAATATAAATGACGACCGGGACACAGGGTCACAACTAAAAAAAAAAGAGAAATTACAGACTGGGACACCGGGACACAAATGACGACCAGGAGACAGGGAATATAAATGACGACCGGGACACAGGGACACACGTATTCAGATCTATACCTCATGATTCTAATGAATGCCCTTGAGCTTTGTTGATGGTGATTGCTAATCGACGATTCCCCGTGTCGCCGTCGTTACTTATATATCCCCCTGTGTCCCCCGGCGTCCCCGTTGTAGTTGTGACCCTGTGTCCCGGTCGTCATTTATATTCCCTGTGTCCCGGTCGTCATTTGTGTCCCGGTGTCCCAGTCTGTGATTTCTCTTTGAGGGTCTGGGGGCGTCATTTAAATTCCTTGTGTCCCGGTCGTCATTTGTGTCCCGGTGTCCCGGTCTGTATATACATTCGTTTTTGAATTGGTCTTTTTTTTAGGTTTTAGTTTTTTACCTTTTTTTTTAGTTTTTTTAGTTATACCTCATGATTCTAATGATTGCCCTTGAGCTTTGTTGATGGTGATTGCGAATACTAATCAAATTGGGAATTGATTACGACCGGGACACAGGGAGTATAAATGACGACATAAGTGAAGACAAAAACGACGACATACAATATAAATGACGACATATAAATGAAAGACATAAGTAAAAAAAAAACTAAAAAAACTAAAAAAAAGGTAAAAACTACAAAAAAACTAAAAAGAAAAAAGGGGAAAAACAAAAAAAAATTATTTCATCATTTACCGATTCAAAAACGAATGTATATACAGACCGGGACACAAATGACGACCGGGACGCAGGGAATATAAATGATGACCGGGACACAACTGCAACAGGGACGCTGGGGGGCACAGGGGGATATATAAATGACGACGGGGCAATCATTAAAATCATTAGGTATAACTAAAAAAAAACTAAAAAAAGGTAAAAAACTAAAAAAAAAAGACCAATTCGAAAACGAGTGTATATACAGACCGGGACACCGGGACACAGATGACGACCGGGACACAGGAAGCGCCCGAACCAACTAGATGTTAGGGTGGCGCGAACCTACAATGGCAACAGTCAAGGAAGCTGCTAAAAAAAGCTGCTTAAAAAATAGCTTCCAAAACTGAAGCTCTAGCACAAAAAAAATAAAAAGAAAAGAGAAAAAACTAAAAAAAACTAAAAAAAAAGGTAAAAACCAAAAAAAAAACTAAAAAGAAAAAAGGGGAAAAACACAAAAATTTATTTCATCATATACCATTTGAAAAACAAATGTATATACAGACCAAGACACCGGGACACAAATGACGACCGGGACACAGGGAATATAAATGACGACCGGGACACTCAAAGAGAAATTACAGACTGGGACACCGGGACAAAAATGACGACCAGGACACAGGGAATATAAATGACGACCGGGACACAGGGACACACGTATTCAGATCTATACCTCATGATTCTAACGTCTGTTAGTCTGTGTCCCAGTCTGTTATTTCTCTTTGAGGGTCTGGGGCGTCATTTATATTCCTTGTGTCCCGGTCGTCATTTGTGTCCCGGTGTCCCGGTCTGTATATACATTCGTTTTTGAATTGGTCTTTTTTTAGGTTTTAGTTTTTTACCTTTTTTTTAGTTTTTTTAGTTATACCTCATGATTCTAATGATTGCCCTTGAGCTTTGTTGATGGTGATTGCAAATACTAATCAAATTGGGAATTGATTGCGACCGGGACACAGGGAGTATAAATGACGACATAAGTGAAGACGACATAAAAACGACGACATACAATATAAACGACGACATATAAATGAAGGACATAAGTAAAAAAAAAAAACTAAAAAAAAAGGTAAAAACTACAAAAAACTAAAAAGAAAAAAGGGGAAAACAAAAAAAAATTATTTCATCATTTACCGATTCAAAAACGAATGTATATACAGACCGGGACACAAATGACGACCGGGACGCAGGGAATATAAATGATGACCGGGACACAACTGCAACAGGGACGCTGGGGGGCACAGGGGGATATATAAACGACGATGAAGCAATCATTAAAATCGTTAGGTATAACTAAAAAAACTAAAAAAAGGTAAAAAACTAAAAACAAAAAAAAAGACCAATTCAAAAACGAGTTTATATACAGACCGGGACACCAGGACACAAATGACGACCGGGACACCGGGACACAGGAAGCGCTCGAACCAACTAGATGTTAGGATGGCGCGAACCTACAATGGCAACAGTCAAGGAAGCTGCTTAAAAAAATAGCTTCCAAAACTGAAGCTCCAGCACAAAAAAAAAATAAAAAGAAAAGAGAAAAAACTAAAAAAACTAAAAAAAAGGTAAAAACCAAAAAAAACTAAAAAGAAAAAAAAGGAGAAAAACACAAAAATTTATTTCATCATATACCAATTGAAAAACAAATGTATATACAGACCAAGACACCGGGACAAAAATGACGACCGGGACAGAGGGAACATAAATGACGACCGGGACACTCAAATAGAAATTACAGACTGGGACACCGGGACACAAATGACGACCAGGACACAGGGAATATAAATGACTACCGGGACACAGGGACACACGTATTCAGATCTATACCTCATGATTCTAATGATTGCCCTTGAGCTTTGTTGATGGTGATTGCTAATCGACGATTCCCCGTGTCGCCGTCGTTACTTATATATCGCCCTGTGCCCCCCGGCGTCCCCGTTGTAGTTGTGACCCTGTGTCCCGGTCGTCATTTATATTCCCTGTGTCCCGGTCGTCATTTGTGTCCCGGTGTCCCAGTCTGTGATTTCTCTTTGGGGGTCTGGGGCGTCATTTATATTCCTTGTGTCCCGGTCGTCATTTGTGTCCCGGTGTCCCGGTCTGTATATACATTCGTTTTTGAATCGTTCTTTTTTTAGGTTTTAGTTTTTTACCTTTTTTTTAGTTTTTTTAGTTATACCTCATGATTCTAATGATTGCCCTTGAGCTTTGTTGATGGTGATTGCAAATACTAATCAAATTGGGAATTGATTACGACCGGGACACAGGGAGTATAAATGACGACATAAGTGAAGACGACATAAAAACGACGACATACAATATAAACGACGACATATAAATGAAGGACATAAGTAAAAAAAAAAACTAAAAAAACTAAAAAAAAAGGTAAAAACTACAAAAAAACTAAAAAGAAAAAAGGGGAAAAACAAAAAAAATTATTTCATCATTTACCGATTCAAAAACGAATGTATATACAGACCAGGACACAAATGACGACCGGGACGCAGGGATTATAAATGATGACCGGGACACAACTGCAACAGAGACGCTGGGGGGCACAGGGGGATATATAAATGACGACGGGGCAATCATTAAAATCATTAGGTATAACTAAAAAAACTAAAAAAAGGTAAAAAACTAAAAACTAAAAAAAAGACCAATTCAAAAACGAGTATATATACAGACCGGGACACCGGGACACAAATGACGACCGGGACACCGGGACACAGGAAGCGCCCGAACCAACTAGATGTTAGGGTGCCGCGAACCTACAATGGCAACAGTCAAGGAAGCTGCTAAAAAAAAGCTGCTTAAAAAAATAGCTTCGAAAACTGAAGCTCCAGCACAAAAAAAAATAAAAAGAAAAGAGAAAAAACTAAAAAAACTAAAAAAAGGTAAAAACCAAAAAAAAAATAAAAAGAAAAAAAGGGGAAAAACACAAAAATTTATTTCATCATATACCAATTGAAAAACAAATGTATATACAGACCAAGACACCGGGACACAAATGACGACCGGGACACAGGGAATATAAATGACGACCGGGACACTCAAAGAGAAATTACAGACTCTGACACCGGGACACAAATGACGACCAGGACACAGGGAATATAAATGACGACCGGGACACAGGGACACACGTATTCAGATCTATACCTCAAGATTCTAATGATTGCCCTTGAGTTTTGTTGATGGTGATTGCTAATCGACGATTCCCCGTGTCGCCGTCGTTACTTATATATCCCCCGTGCCCCCCGGCGTCTCGTTGTAGTTGTGACCCTTTGTCCCGGTAATCATTTATATTCCCTGTGTCCCGGTCGTCATTTGTGTCCCGGTGTCCCAGTCTGTGATTTCTCTTTGAGGGTCTGGGGCGTCATTTATATTCCTTGTGTCCCGGTCGTCATTTGTGTCCCGGTGTCCCGGTCTGTATATACATTCGTGTTTGAATTGGTCTTTTTTTAGGTTTTAGTTTTTTACCTTTTTTTAGTTTTTTTAGTTATACCTCATGATTCTAATGATTGCCCTTGAGCTTTGTTGATGGTGATTGCAAATACTAATCAAATTGGTTTATGATTACGACCGGGACACAGGGAGTATAAATGACGACATAAGTGAAGACGACATAAAAACGACGACATACAATATAAACGACGACATATAAATGAAGGACATAAGTAAAAGAAAAAAAAACTAAAAAAACTAAAAAAAGGTAAAAACTACAAAAAAACTAAAAAGAAAAAAGGGGAAAAACAAAAAAAATTATTTCATCATTTACCGATTCAAAAACAAATGTATATACAGACCGGGACACAAATGACGACCGGGACGCAGGGATTATAAATGATGACCGGGACACAACTGCAATAGAGACGCTGGGGGGCACAGGGGGATATATAAATGACGACGGGGCAATCATTAAAATCATTAGGTATAACTAAAAAAACTAAAAAAAGGTAAAAAACTAAAACTAAAAAAAAGACCAATTCAAAAACGAGTGTATATACAGACCGGGACACCGGGACACAAATGACGACTGGGACACCGGGACACAGGAAGCGCCCGAACCAACTAGATGTTAGGGTGGCGCGAACCTACAATGGCAACAGTCAAGGAAGCTGCTAAAAAAAAGCTGCTTAAAAAATAGCTTCCAAAACTGAAGCTCCAGCACAAAAAAAAAATAAAAAGAAAAGAGAAAAAACTAAAAAAACTAAAAAAAAAGGTAAAAACCAAAAAAAAATAAAAAGAAAAAAAGGGGAAAAACACAAAAATTTATTTCATCATATATCAATTGAAAAACAAATGTATATACAGACCAAGACACCGGGACACAAATGACGACCGGGACACAGGGAATATAAATGACGACCGGGACACTCAAAGAGAAATTACAGACTGGGACACCGGGACACAAATGACGACCAGGACACAGGGAATATAAATGACAACCGGGACACAGGGACACACGTATTCAGATCTATACCTCAAGATTCTAATGATTGCCCTTGAGCTTTGTTGATGGTGATTGCTAATCGACGATTCCCCGTGTCGCCGTCGTTACTTATATATCCCCCGTGCCCCCCGGCGTCCCCGTTGTAGTTGTGACCCTTTGTCCCGGTCATCATTTATATTCCCTGTGTCCCGGTCGTCATTTGTGTCCCGGTGTCCCAGTCTGTGATTTCTCTTTGAGGGTCTGGGGCGTCATTTATATTCCTTGTGTCCCGGTCGTCATTTGTGTCCCGGTGTCCTGGTCTGTATATACATTCGTGTTTGAATTGGTCTTTTTTTTAGGTTTTAGTTTTTTTACCTTTTTTTAGTTTTTTTAGTTATACCTCATGATTCTAATGATTGACCTTGAGCTTTGTTGATGGTGATTGCAAATACTAATCAAATTGGGAATTGATTACGACCGGGACACAGGGAGTATAAATGACGACATAAGTGAAGACGACATAAAAACGACGACATACAATATAAACGACGACATATAAATGAAGGACATAAGTAAAAAAAAAAAAAACTAAAAAAACTAAAAAAAAGGTAAAAACTACAAAAAAACTAAAAAGAAAAAAGGGGAAAAACAAAAAAAATTATTTCATCATTTACCGATTCAAAAACGAATGTATATACAGACCGGGACACAAATGACGACCGGGACGCAGGGAATATAAATGATGACCGGGACACAACTGCAACAGGGACGCTGGGGGGCACAGGGGGATATATAAATGACGACGGGGCAATCATTAAAATCATTAGGTATAACTAAAAAAACTAAAAAAAGGTAAAAAACTAAAAACTAAAAAAAAAACAATTCAAAAACGAGTGTATATACAGACCGGGACACCGGGACACAAATGACGACCGGGACACCGGGACACAGGAAGCGCCCGAACCAACTAGATGTTAGGGTGGCGCGAACCTACAATGGCAACAGTCAAGGAAGCTGCTAAAAAAAAGCTGCTTAAAAAAATAGCTTCCAAAACTGAAGCTCCAGCACAAAAAAAATAAAAAGACAAGAGAAAAAACTAAAAAAAAGGTAAAAACCAAAAAAAAAATAAAAAGAAAAAAAGGGGAAAAACACAAAAATTTATTTCATCATATACCAATTGAAAAACAAATGTATATACAGACCAAGACACCGGGACACAAATGACAACCGGGACACAGGGAATATAAATGACGACCGGGACACTCAAAGAAAAATTACAGACTGGGACACCGGGACACAAATGACGACAGGGACACAGGGAATATAAATGACGACCGGGACACAGGGACACACGTTTTCAGATTTATACCTCATGATTCTAAGGATTGCCCTTGAGCTTTGTTGATGGTGATTTCTAATCGACGATTCCCCGTGTCGCCGTCGTTACATATATATCCCCCTGTGCCCCCCGGCGTCCCCGTTGTAGTAGTGACCCTGTGTCCCGGTCGTCATTTATATTCCCTGTGTCCCGGTCGTCATTTGTGTCCCGCTGTCCCAGTCTTTGATTTCTCTTTGAGGGTTTGGGGCGTCATTTATATTCCTTGTGTCCCGGTCGTCATTTGTGTCCCGGTGTCCCGGTCTATATATACATTCG
>NW_027065949.1:0-18599 GCF_032884065.1 Artemia franciscana
ATAGGAAAAGAGCCTTTAATCACATTCTTTACCATTTGCAATCATAAAATAGTCTAATATCTTCATTTTTTCAACATACGTAGCTATTACCCTCGAAAACTAAAACTTTTGAAATAGGAAAAGAGCCTTTAATCACATTCTTTACCATTTGCAATCATAAAATAGTCTAATATCTTCATTTTTTCAACATACGTAGCTATTACCCTCGAAAACTAAAACTTTTGAAATAGGAAAAGAGCCTTTAATCACATTCTTTACCATTTGCAATCATAAAATAGTCTAATATCTTCATTTTTTTAACATACGTAGCTATTACCCTCGAAAACTAAAACTTTTGAAATAGGAAAAGAGCCTTTAATCACATTCTTTACCATGTGCAATCATAAAATTGTCTAATATCTTCATTTTTTCAACATACGTAGCTATTACCCTCGAAAACTAAAACTTTTGAAATAGGAAAAGAGCCTTTAATCACATTCTTTACCATGTGCAATCATAAAATTGTCTAATATCTTCATTTTTTCAACATACGTAGCTATTACCCTCGAAAACTAAAACTTTTGAAATAGGAAAAGAGCCTTTAATCACATTCTTTACCATTTGCAATCATAAAATAGTCTAATATCTTCATTTTTTCAACATACGTAGCTATTACCCTCGAAAACTAAAACTTTTGACATAGGAAAAGAGCCTTTAATCACATTCTTTACCATTTGCAATCATAAAATAGTCTAATATCTTCATTTTTACAACATACGTAGCTATTACCCTCGAAAATAAAACTTTTGAAATAGGAAAAGAGCCTTTAATCACATTCTTTACCATTTGCAATCATAAAATAGTCTAATATCTTCATTTTTTCAACATACGTAGCTATTACCCTCGAAAACTAAAACTTTTGAAATAGGAAAAGAGCCTTTAATCACATTCTTTACCATTTGCAATCATAAAATAGTCTAATATCTTCATTTTTTCAACCTATGTAGCTATTACCCTCGAAAACTAAAACTTTTGAAATAGGAAAAGAGCCTTTAATCACATTCTTTTACCATTTGCAATCATAAAATAGTCTAATATCTTCATTTTTTCAACATACGTAGCTATTACCCTCGAAAACTAAAACTTTTGACATAGGAAAAGAGCCTTTAATCACATTCTTTACCATTTGCAATCATAAAATAGTCTAATATCTTCATTTTTTCAACATACGTAGCTATTACCCTCGAAAACTAAAACTTTTGACAAGGAAAAGAGCCTTTAATCACATTCTTTACCATTTGCAATCATAAAATAGTCTAATATCTTCATTTTTTCAACATACAGCTATTACCCTCGAAAACTAAAACTTTTGAAATAGCAAAAGAGCCTTTAATCACATTCTTTACCATGTGCAATCATAAAATAGTCTAATATCTTCATTTTTTCAACATACGTAGCTATTACCCTCGAAAACTAAAACTTTTGAAATAGGAAAAGAGCCTTTAATCACATTCTTTACCATGTGCAATCATAAAATTGTCTAATATCTTCATTTTTTCAACCTACGTAGCTATTACCCTCGAAAACTAAAACTTTTGAAATAGGAAAAGACCCTTTAATCACATTTTTTACCATTTGCAATCATAAAATAGTCTAATATCTTCATTTTTTCAACATACGTAGCTATTACCCTCGAAAACTAAAACTTTTGACATAGGAAAAGAGCCTTTAATCACATTCTTTACCATTTGCAATCATAAAATAGTCTAATATCTTCATGTTTTCAACATACGTAGCTATTACCCTCGAAAAATAAAACTTTTGACATAGGAAAAGAGCCTTTAATCACATTCTTTACCATTTGCAATCATAAAGTTGTCTAATATCTTCATTTTTTCCACAGACAAAGCTATTACCCTCGAAAACTAAAACTTTTGAAATAGGAAAAGAGCCTTTTATCACATTCTTTACCATTTGCAATCATAAAATAGTCTAATATCTTCATTTTTTCAACATACGTAGCTATTACCCTCGACAACTAAAACTTTTGGCATAGGAAAAGAGCCTTTAATCACATTCTTTACCATTTGCAATCATAAAATAGTCTAATATCTTCATTTTTTCAACATACGTAGCTATTACCCTCGAAAACTAAAACTTTTGACATAGGAAAAGAGCCTTTAATCACATTCTTTACCATTTGCAATCATAAAATAGTCTAATATCTTCATTTTTTCAACATACGTAGCTATTACCCTCGAAAACTAAAACTTTTGACGTAGGAAAAGAGCCTTTAATCACATTCTTTACCATTTGCAATATTAAATAGTCTAATATCTTCACTTTTTCAACATACATAGCTATTACCCTCGAAAACTAAAACTTTTGAAATAGCAAAAGAGCCTTTAATCACATTCTTTACCATTTGCAATCATAAAATAGTCTAATATCTTCATTTTTTCAACATACGTAGCTATTACCCTCGAAAACTAAAACTTTTGAAATAGGAAAAGAGCCTTTAATCACATTCTTTACCATGTGCAATCATAAAATTGTCTAATATCTTCATTTTTTCAACCTACGTAGCTATTACCCTCGAAAACTAAAACTTTTGAAATAGGAAAAGACCCTTTAATCACATTTTTTACCATTTGCAATCATAAAATAGTCTAATATCTTCATTTTTTCAACATACGTAGCTATTACCCTCGAAAACTAAAACTTTTGACATAGGAAAAGAGCCTTTAATCACATTCTTTACCATTTGCAGTCATAAAATAGTCTAATATCTTCATGTTTTCAACATACGTAGCTGTTACCCTCGAAAAATAAAACTTTTGACATAGGAAAAGAGCCTTTAATCACATTCTTTACCATTGCAATCATAAAGTTGTCTAATATCTTCATTTTTTCCACAGACAAAGCTATTACCCTCGAAAACTAAAACTTTTGAAATAGGAAAAGAGCCTTTATCACATTCTTTACCATTTGCAATCATAAAATAGTCTAATATCTTCATTTTTTCAACATACGTAGCTATTACCCTCGACAACTAAAACTTTTGGCATAGGAAAAGAGCCTTTAATCACATTCTTTACCATTTGCAATCATAAAATAGTCTAATATCTTCATTTTTTCAACATACGTAGCTATTACCCTCGAAAACTAAAACTTTTGACATAGGAAAAGAGCCTTTAATCACATTCTTTACCATTTGCAATCAAAAAATAGTCTAATATCTTCATTTTTTCAACATACGTAGCTATTACCCTCGAAAACTAAAACTTTTGACGTAGGAAAAGAGCCTTTAATCACATTCTTTACCATTTGCAATATTAAATAGTCTAATATCTTCACTTTTTCAACATACAAGCTATTACCCTCGAAAACTAAAACCTTTCACATAGGAAAAGAGCCTTTAATCACATTCTTTACCATGTGCAATCATAAAATAGTCTAATATCTTCATTTTTTCAACATACGTAGCTATTACCCTCGAAAACTAAAACTTTTGAAATAGGAAAAGAGCCTTTAATCACATTCTTTACCATGTGCAATCATAAAATTGTCTAATATCTTCATTTTTTCAACCTACGTAGCTATTACCCTCGAAAACTAAAACTTTTGAAATAGGAAAAGAGCCTTTAATCACATTTTTTACCATTTGCAATCATAAAATAGTCTAATATCTTCATTTTTTCAACATACGTAGCTATTACCCTCGAAAACTAAAATTTTTGACATAGGAAAAGAGCCTTTAATCACATTCTTTACCATTTGCAATCATAAAATTGTCTAATATCTTAATTTTTTCAACATACGTAGCTATTAACCCTTCGCAAAACTAAAACTTTTGAAATAGGAAAAGAGCCTTTAATCACATTCTTTACCATGTGCAATCATAAAATTGTCTAATATCTTCATTTTTTCTACAGACATAGCTATTACCCTCGAAAACTAAAACTTTTGAAATAGGAAAAGAGCCTTTAATCACATTCTTTACCAGTTGCAATCATAAAATAGTCTAATATCTTCATTTTTTTCAACATACGTAGCTCTACCGTCGAAAACTAAAACTTTAGACATAGGAAAAGAGCCTTTAATCACATTCTTTACCATTTGCAATCATAAAATAGTCTAATATCTTCATTTTTTCAACATACGTAGCTATTACCCTCGAAAACTAAAACTTTTGAAATAGGAAAAGAGCCTTTAATCATATTCTTTACCATGTGCAATCATAAAATTGTCTAATATCTTCATTTTTTCAACCTACGTAGCTATTACCCTCGAAAACTAAAACTTTTGAAATAGGAAAAGACCTTTAATCACATTTTTTACCATTTGCAATCATAAAATAGTCTAATATCTTCATTTTTTCAACATACGTAGCTATTACCCTCGAAAACTAAAACTTTTGACATAGGAAAAGAGCCTTTAATCACATTCTTTACCATTTGCAGTCATAAAATAGTCTAATATCTTCATGTTTTCAACATACGTAGCTGTTACCCTCGAAAAATAAAACTTTTGACATAGGAAAAGAGCCTTTATTCACATTCTTTACCATTTGCAATCATAAAGTTGTCTAATATCTTCATTTTTTCCACAGACAAAGCTATTACCCTCGAAAACTAAAACTTTTGAAATAGGAAAAGAGCCTTTTATCACATTCTTTACCATTTGCAATCATAAAATAGTCTAATATCTTCATTTTTTCAACATACGTAGCTATTACCCTCGACAACTAAAACTTTTGGCATAGGAAAAGAGCCTTTAATCACATTCTTTACCATTTGCAATCATAAAATAGTCTAATATCTTCATTTTTTCAACATACGTAGCTATTACCCTCGAAAACTAAAACTTTTGACATAGGAAAAGAGCCTTAAATCACATTCTTTACCATTTGCAATCATAAAATAGTCTAATATCTTCATTTTTTCAACATACGTAGCTATTACCCTCGAAAACTAAAACTTTTGACGTAGGAAAAGAGCCTTTAATCACATTCTCTACCATTTGCAATATTAAATAGTCTAATATCTTCACTTTTTCAACATACATAGCTATTACCCTCGAAAACTAAAACTTTTGAAATAGCAAAAGAGCCTTTAATCACATTCTTTACCATGTGCAATCATAAAATAGTCTAATATCTTCATTTTTTCAACATACGTAGCTATTACCCTCGAAAACTAAAACTTTTGAAATAGGAAAAGAGCCTTTAATCACATTCTTTACCATGTGCAATCATAAAATTGTCTAATATCTTCATTTTTTCAACCTACGTAGCTATTACCCTCGAAAACTAAAACTTTTGAAATAGGAAAAGACCCTTTAATCACATTTTTTACCATTTGCAATCATAAAATAGTCTAATATCTTCATTTTTTCAACATACGTAGCTATTACCCTCGAAAACTAAAACTTTTGACATAGGAAAAGAGCCTTTAATCACATTCTTTACCATTTGCAATCATAATGTAGTCTAATATCTTCATGTTTTCAACATACGTAGCTGTTACCCTCGAAAAATAAAACTTTTGATATAGGAAAAGAGCCTTTAATCACATTCTTTACCATTTGCAATCATAAAGTTGTCTAATATCTTCATTTTTTCCACAGACAAAGCTATTACCCTCGAAAACTAAAACTTTTGAAATAGGAAAAGAGCCTTTAATCACATTCTTTACCATTTGCAATATTAAATAGTCTAATATCTTCACTTTTTCAACATACATAGCTATTACCCTCGAAAACTAAAACCTTTCACATAGGAAAAGAGCCTTTAATCACATTCTTTACCATGTGCAATCATAAAATAGTCTAATATCTTCATTTTTTCAACATACGTAGCTATTACCTTCGAAAACTAAAACTTTTGAAATAGGAAAAGAGCCTTTAATCACATTCTTTACCATGTGCAATCATAAAATTGTCTAATATCTTCATTTTTTCAACCTACGTAGCTATTACCCTCGAAAACTAAAACTTTTGAAATAGGAAAAGAGCCTTTAATCACATTTTTTACCATTTGCAATCATAAAATAATCTAATATCTTCATTTTTTCAACATACGTAGCTATTACCCTCGAAAACTAAAATTTTTGACATAGGAAAAGAGCCTTTAATCACATTCTTTACCATTTGCAATCATAAAATTGTCTAATATCTTAATTTTTTCAACATACGTAGCTATTACCTTCGAAAACTAAAACTTTTGAAATAGGAAAAGAGCCTTTAATCACATTCTTTACCATGTGAAATCATATAATTGTCTAATATCTTCATTTTTTCTACAGACATAGCTATTACCCTCGAAAACTAAAACTTTTGAAATAGGAAAAGAGCCTTTAATCACATTCTTTACCATTTGCAATCATAAAATAGTCTAATATCTTCATTTTTTTCAACATACGTAGCTCTACCGTCGAAAACTAAAACTTTAGACATAGGAAAAGAGCCTTTAATCACATTCTTTACCATTTGCAATCATAAAATAGTCTAATATCTTCATTTTTTCAACATACGTAGCTATTACCCTCGAAAACTAAAACTTTTGAAATAGGAAAAGAGCCTTTAATCACATTCTTTACCATTTGCAACCATAAAATAGTCTAATATCTTCATTTTTTCAACATACGTAGCTACTACCCTCGAAAACTAAAACTTTTGAAATAGGAAAAGAGCATTTAATCACAATCTTTACCATCTGCAATCATAAAATAGTCTAATATCTTCATTTTTTCAACATACGTAGCTACTACCCTCGAAAACTAAAACTTTTGAAATAGGAAAAGACCCTTTAATCACATTTTTTACCATTTGCAATCATAAAATAGTCTAATATCTTCATTTTTTCAACATACGTAGCTATTACCCTCGAAAACTAAAACTTTTGACATAGGAAAAGAGCCTTTAATCACATTCTTTACCATTTGCAGTCATAAAATAGTCTAATATCTTCATGTTTTCAACATACGTAGCTGTTACCCTCGAAAAATAAAACTTTTGACATAGGAAAAGAGCCTTTAATCACATTCTTTACCATTTGCAATATTAAATAGTCTAATATCTTCACTTTTTCAACATACATAGCTATTACCCTCGAAAACTAAAACTAGATACATAGTAACTACATATACATAGCTATTACCCTCGAAAACTAAAACTTTTGAAATAGGAAAAGAGCCTTTAATCACATTCTTTACCATGTGCAATCATAAAATTGTCTAATATCTTCATTTTTTCAACCTACGTAGCTATTACCCTCGAAAACTAAAACTTTTGAAATAGGAAAAGACCCTTTAATCACATTTTTTACCATTTGCAATCATAAAATAGTCTAATATCTTCGAAAACTAAAACTTTTGAAATAGGAAAAGAGCCTTTAATCACATTCTTTACCATGTGCAATCATAAAATTGTCTAATATCTTCATTTTTTCAACCTACGTAGCTATTACCCTCGAGAACTAAAACTTTTGAAATAGGAAAAGACCCTTTAATCACATTTTTTACCATTTGCAATCATAAAATAGTCTAATATCTTCATATGATTCATATGATAGAAGATATAACTATAGAAAACTAAAACTTTTGAAATAGGAAAAGAGTCTTTAATCACATTCTTTACCATTTGCAATCATAAAATAGTCTAATATCTTCATTTTTTCAACATACGTAGCTATTACCCTCGACAACTAAAACTTTTGGCATAGGAAAAGAGCCTTTAATCACATTCTTTACCATTTGCAATCATAAAATAGTCTAATATCTTCATTTTTTCAACATACGTAGCTATTACCCTCGAAAACTAAAACTTTTGACATAGGAAAAGAGCCTTTAATCACATTCTTTACCATTTGCAATCATAAAATAGTCTAATATCTTCATTTTTTCAACATACGTAGCTATTACCCTCGAAAACTAAAACTTTTGACGTAGGAAAAGAGCCTTTAATCACATTCTTTACCATTTGCAATATTAAATAGTCTAATATCTTCACTTTTTCAACATACATAGCTATTACCCTCGAAAACTAAAACCTTTGACATAGGAAAAGAGCCTTTAATCACATTCTTTACCATTTACAATCACAAAATAGTCTAATATCTTCATTTTTTCCACAGACAAAGCAATTACCCTCGAAAACTAAAACTTTTGAAATAGGAAAAGAGCCTTTAATCACATTCTTTACCATGTGCAATCATAAAATAGTCTAATATCTTCATGTTTTCAACATACGTAGCTATTACCCTCGAAAACTAAAACTTTTGAAATAGGAAAAGAGCCTTTAATCACATTCTTTACCATTTGCAATCATAAAATAGTCTAATATCTTCATTTTTTCAACATACGTAGCTATTACCCTCGAAAACTAAAACTTTTGACGTAGAAAAAGATCCTTTAATCACATTCTTTACCATTTGCAATATTAAATAGTCTAATATCTTCACTTTTTCAACATACATAGCTATTACCCTCGAAAACTAAAACCTTTGACATAGGAAAAGAGCCTTTAATCACATTCTTTACCATTTACAATCACAAAATAGTCTAATATCTTCATTTTTTCCACAGACAAAGCAATTACCCTCGAAAACTAAAACTTTTGAAATAGGAAAAGAGCCTTTAATCACATTCTTTACCATGTGCAATCATAAAATAGTCTAATATCTTCATGTTTTCAACATACGTAGCTATTACCCTCGAAAAATAAAACTTTTGACATAGGAAAAGAGCCTTTAATCACATTCTTTACCATTTGTAATCATAAAATTGTCTAATATCTTCATTTTTTCCACAGACAAAGCTATTACCCTCGAAAACTAAAACTTTTGAAATAGGAAAAGAGTCTTTAATCACATTCTTTACCATTTGCAATCATAAAATAGTCTAATATCTTCATTTTTTCAACATACGTAGCTATTATCCTCGAAAACTAAAACTTTTGACATAGGAAAAGAGCCTTTAATCAAATTCTTTACCATTGGCAATCATAAAATAGTCTAATACCTTCATTTTTTCAACATACGTAGCTATTACCCTCGAAAACTAAAACTTTTGACAAAGGAAAAGAGCCTTTAATCACATTCTTTACCATTTGCAATCATAAAATAGTCTAATATCTTCATTTTTTCAACATACGTAGCTATTACCCTCGAAATCTAAAACTTTTGAAATAGGAAAAGAGCCTTTAATCACATTCTTTACCATTTGCAATCATAAAATAGTCTAATATCGTCATTTTTTCAACATACGTAGCTATTACCCTCGAAAACTAAAACTTTTGAAATAGGAAAAGATCCTTTAATCACATTCTTTACCATGTGCAATCATAAAATATTCTAATATCTTCATGTTTTCAACATACGTAGCTATTACCCTCGAAAAATAAAACTTTTGACATAGGAAAAGAGCCTTTAATCACATTCTTTACCATTTGTAATCATAAAATTGTCTAATATCTTCATTTTTTCCACAGACAAAGCTATTACCCTCGAAAACTAAAACTTTTGAAATAGGAAAAGAGTCTTTAATCACATTCTTTACCATTTGCAATCATAAAATAGTCTAATATCTTCATTTTTTCAACATACGTAGCTATTATCCTCGAAAACTAAAACTTTTGACATAGGAAAAGAGCCTTTAATCAAATTCTTTACCATTGGCAATCATAAAATAGTCTAATACCTTCATTTTTTCAACATACGTAGCTATTACCCTCGAAAACTAAAACTTTTGACAAAGGAAAAGAGCCTTTAATCACATTCTTTACCATTTGTAATCATAAAATTGTCTAATATCTTCATTTTTTCCACAGACAAAGCTATTACCCTCGAAAACTAAAACTTTTGAAATAGGAAAAGAGTCTTTAATCACATTCTTTACCATGTGCAATCATAAAATTGTCTAATATCTTCATTTTTTCAACCTACGTAGCTATTACCCTCGAAAACTAAAACTTTTGAAATAGGAAAAGACCCTTTAATCACATTTTTTACCATTTGCAATCATAAAATAGTCTAATATCTTCGAAAACTAAAACTTTTGAAATAGGAAAAGAGCCTTTAATCACATTCTTTACCATGTGCAATCATAAAATTGTCTAATATCTTCATTTTTTCAACCTACGTAGCTATTACCCTCGAGAACTAAAACTTTTGAAATAGGAAAAGACCCTTTAATCACATTTTTTACCATTTGCAATCATAAAATAGTCTAATATCTTCATATGATTCATATGATAGAAGATATAACTATAGAAAACTAAAACTTTTGAAATAGGAAAAGAGTCTTTAATCACATTCTTTACCATTTGCAATCATAAAATAGTCTAATATCTTCATTTTTTCAACATACGTAGCTATTACCCTCGACAACTAAAACTTTTGGCATAGGAAAAGAGCCTTTAATCACATTCTTTACCATTTGCAATCATAAAATAGTCTAATATCTTCATTTTTTCAACATACGTAGCTATTACCCTCGAAAACTAAAACTTTTGACATAGGAAAAGAGCCTTTAATCACATTCTTTACCATTTGCAATCATAAAATAGTCTAATATCTTCATTTTTTCAACATACGTAGCTATTACCCTCGAAAACTAAAACTTTTGACGTAGGAAAAGAGCCTTTAATCACATTCTTTACCATTTGCAATATTAAATAGTCTAATATCTTCACTTTTTCAACATACATAGCTATTACCCTCGAAAACTAAAACCTTTGACATAGGAAAAGAGCCTTTAATCACATTCTTTACCATTTACAATCACAAAATAGTCTAATATCTTCATTTTTTCCACAGACAAAGCAATTACCCTCGAAAACTAAAACTTTTGAAATAGGAAAAGAGCCTTTAATCACATTCTTTACCATGTGCAATCATAAAATAGTCTAATATCTTCATGTTTTCAACATACGTAGCTATTACCCTCGAAAACTAAAACTTTTGAAATAGGAAAAGAGCCTTTAATCACATTCTTTACCATTTGCAATCATAAAATAGTCTAATATCTTCATTTTTTCAACATACGTAGCTATTACCCTCGAAAACTAAAACTTTTGACGTAGAAAAAGATCCTTTAATCACATTCTTTACCATTTGCAATATTAAATAGTCTAATATCTTCACTTTTTCAACATACATAGCTATTACCCTCGAAAACTAAAACCTTTGACATAGGAAAAGAGCCTTTAATCACATTCTTTACCATTTACAATCACAAAATAGTCTAATATCTTCATTTTTTCCACAGACAAAGCAATTACCCTCGAAAACTAAAACTTTTGAAATAGGAAAAGAGCCTTTAATCACATTCTTTACCATGTGCAATCATAAAATAGTCTAATATCTTCATGTTTTCAACATACGTAGCTATTACCCTCGAAAAATAAAACTTTTGACATAGGAAAAGAGCCTTTAATCACATTCTTTACCATTTGTAATCATAAAATTGTCTAATATCTTCATTTTTTCCACAGACAAAGCTATTACCCTCGAAAACTAAAACTTTTGAAATAGGAAAAGAGCCTTTAATCACATTCTTTACCATGTGCAATCATAAAATAGTCTAATATTTTCATTTTTTCAACATACGTAGCTATTACGCTCGAAAACTAAAACTTTTGACATAGGAAAAGAGCCTTTAATCACATTCTTTACCATTTGCAATCATAAAATTGTCTAATATCTTCATTTTTTCAACATACGTAGCTATTACCCTCGAAAACTAAAACTTTTGACATAGGAAAAGAGCCTTTGATCACATTCTTTACCATGTGCAATCATAAAATAGTCTAATATCTTCATTTTTTTGACAGACAAAGCTCATACCCTAAAAAACTAAAACTTTTGAAATAGGAAAAGAGCCTTTAATCACATTCTTTACCATGTGCAATCATAAAAAAAGGCTAATATCTTCATTTTTTCAACATACGTAGCTATTACCCTCGAAAACTAAAACTTTTGACATAGGAAAAGAGCCTTTAATCACATTCTTTACCATTTGCAATCATAAAATTGTCTAATATCTTCATTTTTTCCACAGACAAAGCTAGTACCCTCGAAAACTAAAACTTTTGAAATAGGAAAAGAGCCTTTAATCACATTCTTTACCATGTGCAATCATAAAATAGTCTAATATCTTCATGTTTTCAACATACGTAGCTATTACCCTCGAAAACTAAAACTTTTGAAATAGGAAAAGAGCCTTTAATCACATTCTTTACCATTTGCAATCATAAAATAGTCTAATATCTTCATTTTTTCCACAGACAAAGCAATTACCCTCGAAAACTAAAACTTTTGAAATAGGAAAAGAGCCTTTAATCACATTCTTTACCATGTGCAATCATAAAATAGTCTAATATCTTCATGTTTTCAACATACGTAGCTATTACCCTCGAAAACTAAAACTTTTGAAATAGGAAAAGAGCCTTTAATCACATTCTTTACCATTTGCAATCATAAAATAGTCTAATATCTTCATTTTTTCAACATACGTAGCTATTACCCTCGAAAACTAAAACTTTTGACGTAGAAAAAGATCCTTTAATCACATTCTTTACCATTTGCAATATTAAATAGTCTAATATCTTCACTTTTTCAACATACATAGCTATTACCCTCGAAAACTAAAACCTTTGACATAGGAAAAGAGCCTTTAATCACATTCTTTACCATTTACAATCACAAAATAGTCTAATATCTTCATTTTTTCCACAGACAAAGCAATTACCCTCGAAAACTAAAACTTTTGAAATAGGAAAAGAGCCTTTAATCACATTCTTTACCATGTGCAATCATAAAATAGTCTAATATCTTCATGTTTTCAACATACGTAGCTATTACCCTCGAAAAATAAAACTTTTGACATAGGAAAAGAGCCTTTAATCACATTCTTTACCATTTGTAATCATAAAATTGTCTAATATCTTCATTTTTTCCATAGACAAAGCTATTACCCTCGAAAACTAAAACTTTTGAAATAGGAAAAGAGTCTTTAATCACATTCTTTACCATTTGCAATCATAAAATAGTCTAATATCTTCATTTTTTCAACAATACGTAGCTATTATCCTCGAAAACTAAAACTTTTGACATAGGAAAAGAGCCTTTAATCAAATTCTTTACCATTGGCAATCATAAAATAGTCTAATACCTTCATTTTTTCAACATACGTAGCTATTACCCTCGAAAACTAAAACTTTTGACAAAGGAAAAGAGCCTTTAATCACATTCTTTACCATTTGCAATCATAAAATAGTCTAATATCTTCATTTTTTCAACATACGTAGCTATTACCCTCGAATTCTAAAACTTTTGAAATAGGAAAAGAGCCTTTAATCACATTCTTTACCATTTGCAATCATAAAATAGTCTAATATCGTCATTTTTTCAACATACGTAGCTATTACCCTCGAAAACTAAAACTTTTGAAATAGGAAAAGAGCCTTTAATCACATTCTTTACCATGTGCAATCATAAAATTGTCTAATATCTTCATTTTTTCAACATACGTAGCTATTACCCTCGAAAACTAAAACTTTTGAAATAGGAAAAGAGCCTTTAATCACATTCTTTACCATTTGCAATATAAAATAGTCTAATATCTTCATTTTTCAACATACGTAGCTATTACCCTCGAAAACTAAAACTTTTGACATAGGAAAAGAGCCTTTAATCACATTCTTTACCATTTGCAATCATAAAATAGTCTAATATCTTCATTTTTTCAACATACGTAGCTATTACCCTCGAAAACTAAAACTTTAGACATAGGAAAAGAGCCTTTAATCACATTCTTTACCATTTGCAATCATAAAATAGTCTAATATCTTCATTTTTTCAACATACGAGCTATTACCCTCGAAAACTAAAACTTTTGACATAGGAAAAGAGCCTTTAATCACATTCTTTACCATTTGCAATCATAAAATAGTCTAATATCTTCATTTTTTCCATATACGTAGCTATTACCCTCGAAAACTAAAACTTTTGAAATAGGAAAAGAGCCTTTAATCACATTCTTTACCATGTGCAATCATAAAATAGTCTAATATCTTCATTTTTTCAACATACGTAGCTATTACCCTCGAAAACTAAAACTTTTGAATAGGAAAAGAGCCTTTAATCACATTCTTTACCATTTGCAATCATAAAATTGTCTAATATCTTCATTTTTTCAACATACGTAGCTATTACCCTCGAAAACTAAAACTTTTGAAATAGGAAAAGAGCCTTTAATCACATTCTTTACCATGTGCAATCCTAAAATAGTCTAATATCTTAATTTTTTACAGACAAAGCTATTACCCTAAAACTAAAACTTTTGAAATAGGAAAAGAGCCTTTTATCACATTCTTTACCATGTGCAATCATAAAAAAAGTCTAATATCTTCATTTTTTCAACATACGTAGCTATTACCCTCGAAAACTAAAACTTTTGACATAGGAAAAGAGCCTTTAATCACATTCTTTACCATTTGCAATCATAAAATAGTCTAATATCTTCATTTTTTCCACAGACAAAGCTATTACCCTCGAAAACTAAAACTTTTGAAAATTGGAAAAGAGCCTTTAATCACATTCTTTACCATTTACAATCATGAAAAAGTCTAATATCTTCATTTTTTCAACATACGTAGCTATTACCCTCGAAAACTAAAACTTTTGAAATAGGAAAAGAGCCTTTAGTCACATTCTTTACCATGCGCAATCATAAAATTGTCTAATATCTTCTTTTTTTCCACAGACAAAGCTATTACCCTCGAAAAATAAAACTTTTGAAATTGGAAAAGAGCCTTTAATCACATTCTTTACCATGTGCAATCATAAAATTGTCTAATATCTTCATTTTTTCAACAGACAAAGCTATTACCCTCGAAAACTAAAACTTTTGACATAGGAAAAGAGCCTTTAATCACATTCTTTACCATGTGCAATCATAAAATGGTCTAATATCTTCATTTTTTCACAGACCTAGCTATTACCCTCGAAAACTAAAACTTTTGAAATAGGAAAAGAGCCTTTAATCACATTTTTACCATTTGCAATGATAAAATAGTCTAATATCTTCATTTTTTTCACAGACCTAGCTATTACCCTCGAAAACTAAAACTTTTGAAATAGGAAAAGAGCCTTTAATCACATTCTTTACCATTTGCAATCATAAAATAGTCTAATATCTTCATTTTTTCAACATACGTAGCTATTACCCTTGAAAACTAAAACTTTTGAAATAGGAAAAGAGCCTTTAATCACATTCTTTACCAATTGCAATCATAAAATAGTCTAATATCTTCATTTTTTCAACATACGTAGCTATTACCCTCGAAAACTAAAACTTTTGACATAGGAAAAGAGCCTTTAATCACATTCTTTACCATTTGCAATCATAAAATAGTCTAATATCTTCATTTTTTCAACATACGTAGCTATTACCCTCGAAAACTAAAACTTTTGACATAGGAAAAGAGCCTTTAATCACATTCTTTACCATTCGCAAACATAAAATAGTCTAATATCTTCATTTTTTCAACATACGTAGCTATTACCCTCGAAAACTAAAACTTTTGAAATAAGAAAAGAGCCTTTAATCACATTCTTTATCATGTGCAATCATAAAATAGTCTAATATCTTCATTTTTTCCACAGACAAAGCTATTACCCTTGAAAACTAAAACTTTTGAAATAGGAAAAGAGCCTTTAATCACATTCTTTACCATGTGCAATCATACAATTGTCTAATATCTTCATTTTTTCAACATACATAGCTATTACCCTCGAAAACTAAAACTTTTGACATTGGATAAAAGCCTTTAATCACATTCTTTACCATGTGCAATCATAAAATTGTCTAATATCTTCATTTTTTCCAGAGACAAAGTTATTACCCTCGAAAACTAAAACTTTTGAAATAGGAAAAGAGCCTTTAATCACATTCTTTACCATTTGCAATCATAAAATAGTCTAATATCTTCATTTTTTCAACATACGTAGCTATTACCCTCGAAAACTAAAACTTTTGAAATAGGAAAAGAGCCTTTAATCACATTCTTTACCATGTGCAATCATAAAATTGTCTAATATCTTCATTTTTTCCACAGACAAAGCTATTACCCTCGAAAACTAAAACTTTTGAAATAGGAAAAGAGCCTTTAATCACATTCTTTACGATTTGCAATCATAAAATAGTCTAATATCTTCATTTTTTCAACATACGTAGCTATAACCCTCGAAAACTAAAACTTTTGAAATAGGAAAAGAGCCTTTAATCACATTCTTTACCATGTGCAATCATAAAATTGTCTAATATCTTCATTTTTTCAACATACGTAGCTATTACCCTCGAAAACTGAAACTTTTGACATAGGAAAAGAGCCTTTAATCACATTCTTTACCATTTGCAATCATAAAATAGTCTAATATCTTCGTTTTTTTCAACATACGTAGCTATTACCCTCGAAAACTAAAATTTTTGACATAGGAAAAGAGCCTTGAATCACATTCTTTACCATTTGCAATCATAAAATAGTCTAATATCTTCATTTTTTCAACATATGTAGCTATTACCCTCGAAAACTAAAACTTTTGACATAGGAAAAGAGCCTTTAATCACATTCTTTACCATGTGCAATCATAAAATTGTCTAATATCTTCATTTTTTCAACAGACAAAGCTATTGCCCTCGAAAACTAAAACTTTTGACATAGGAAAAGAGCCTTTAATCACATTCTTTACCATGTGCAATCATAAAATGGTCTAATATCTTCATTTTTTCACAGACCTAGCTATTATCCTCGAAAACTAAAACTTTTGAAATAGGAAAAGTGCAATCATAAAATAGTCTAATATCTTCATTTTTTCAACAAACGTAGCTATTACCCTCGAAAACTAAAACTTTTGAAATAGGAAAAGAGCCTTTAATCACATTCTTTACCATGTGTAATCATAAAATTGTCTAATATCTTCATTTTTTCCAGCAAACAAGCTATACCCTCGAAAACTAAAACTTTTGAAATAGGAAAAGAGCCTTTAATCACATTCTTTACCGTTTGCAATCATAAAATAGTCTAATATCTTCATTTTTTCAACATACGTAGCTATTACCCTTGAAAACTAAAACTTTTGAAATAGGAAAAGAGCCTTTAATCACATCCTTTACCATGTGCAATCATTAAATTGTCTAATATCTTCCTTTTTGTTAACATACGTAGCTATTACCCTCGAAAACTAAAACTTTTGAAATAGGAAAAGAGCCTTTAATCACATTCTTTACCATTTGCAATCATAAAATAGTCTAATATCTTCATTTTTTAAACATACGTAGCTATTACCCTCGAAAAACTAAAACTTTTGACATAGGAAAAGAGGCTTTAATCACATTCTTTACCATTTGCAATCATAAAATAGTCTAATATCTTCATTTTTTAAACATACGTAGCTATTACCCTCGAAAACTAAAACTTTTGAAATAGGAAAAGAGCCTTTAATCACATTCTTTACCATGTACAATCACAAAATTGTCTAATATCTTCATTTTTTTCCACATACGTAGCTATTACCCTCGAAAAATAAAACTTTTGAAATAGGAAAAGAGCCTTTAATCACATTCTTTACCATGTGCAATCATAAAATTGTCTAATATCTTCATTTTTTCCACAGACAAAGCTATTACCCTCGAAAACTAAAACTTTTGAAATAGGAAAAGAGCCTTTAATCACATTTTTTACCATGTGCAATCATAAAATTGTCTAATATCTTCATTTTTTCCACAGACAAAGCTATTACCCTCGAAAACTAAAACTTTTGAAATAGAAAAGAGCCTTTAATCACATTCTTTACCATTTGCAATCATAAAATAGTCTAATATCTTCATTTTTTCAACAAACGTAGCTATTACCCTCGAAAACTAAAACTTTTGAAATAGGAAAAGAGCCTTTAATCACATTCTTTACCATTTGCAATCATAAAATAGTCTAATATCTTCATTTTTTAAACATACGTAGCTATTACCCTCGAAAACTAAAACTTTTGAAATAGGAAAAGAGCCTTTAATCACATTCTTTACCATGTGCAATCATAAAACTGTCTAATATCTTCATTTTTTCCAGAGACAAAGCTATTACCCTCGAAAACTAAAACTTTTGAAATAGGAAAAGAGCCTTTAAGCCTTTAATCACATTCTTTACGATTTGTAATCATAAAATAGTCTAATATCTTCATTTTTTCAACATACGTAGCTATTACCCTCGAAAACTAGAACTTTTGAAATAGGAAAAGAGCCTTTAATCACATTCTTTACCATGTGCAATCATAAAATTGTCTAATATCTTCATTTTTTCCACAGACAAAGCTATTACCCTCGAAAACTAAATCTTTTGAAATAGGAAAAGAGCCTTTAATCACATTCTTTACGATTTGTAATCATAAAATAGTCTAATATCTTCATTTTTTCAACATACGTAGCTATTACTCTCGAAAACTAAAACTTTTGAAATAGGAAAAGAGCCTTTAATCACATTCTTTACCATATGCAATCATAAAATTGTCTAATATCTTCATTTTTTCAACATGCGTAGCTATTAACCTCGAAAACTAAAACTTT
>NW_027065950.1:0-20175 GCF_032884065.1 Artemia franciscana
AATGGCAGGTAACTAATATGGCGTGTAACGACTTACGCAAGCGGGGGGCTTGGGGGCGCGATTGTCCCCCCCAAGCCCCCCCCAACAGCTATATATCTATATATATAAAAATAAGTTGTCTGTGTGTCTGTCGAGTGACTTCAGGTATGTCGACTGACGTCATTGTAAGGATTGAGCTGTATGCGTCATGAAATTGTTTGTCGACTGACGTCATGTTTGTCAACTGATGAAATTACAGACCGGGACAAAAATGACAACCGGGACACGGGGATACTAGGGAATATAAATGACGACCGGAACCTCAAAGAGAAAATTACAGACTGGGACACCGGGACACAGGGAATATAAATGACGACCGGGACACAGTGACACAACTACAAAGGGGACGACGGGGTACAGGGAAGATATATAAATGATGACCGGGACACAGGGATTGTTCGAAGAGAAATTACAGACCGGGACACCGGGAAACAAATGACGACCGGGATGCTGGGACGCAGGGAATATAAATGACGACCTCGACACTCAAAGAGAAAGTACAGACTGGGACACCGGGACACAAATGACGACCGGAATACTGGGAATATAAATGACGACCAGGACACAGGGACACAACTACAAGGGGGGTGCCAGGGGGCACAGGGGGATATATAAATGACGACGGGACATAGGGAATGTTTGATTAGCAATCAGCATCAACAAAGCTAAAGGGCAATCATTAGAATAATCAGGTATAGATCTGAATACGGATTGCTTTTCCCATGGACAATTTTATGTTGCATGTTCAAGAGTTAGGTAAACCTAACAATCTATTTATATGCACAAACAATAGGACATGGAAGAATGTTGTATATTCTTAAGTTTTACGTAGTTAAATTGGACAGCGAAGAATGTTGTATATTCGCAAGTTTTATGTAGTTCAAAAAATGTATATATTTATATCTATCTCAATTCACAGGTGGGACACAGGGACACAACTACAATGGCAGGTAACTAATATGGCGTGTAACGACTTACGCGCGCGGGGGGCTTGGGGGCACGATGCCCCCCAAGCCCCCCCAACAGCTATATATCTATATATATAAAATAAGTTGTCTGTGTGTCTGTCGAGTGACTTCAGGGGTGTCGACTGACGTCATTGTAAGGATTGAGCTGTATGCATCATGAAATTGTTTGTCGACTGACGTCATGTTTGTCAACTGATGAAAATTACAGACCGGGACACAAATGACGACCGGGACACGGGGATACAGGGAATATAAATGACGACCGGGAACCTCAAAGAGAAATTACAGAATGGGACACCGGGACACAGGGAATATAAATGACGACCGGGACAAAGTGACACAACTACAAAGGGGACGACGGGGGTACAGGGAAGATATATAAATTACGACCGGGACACAGGGATTGTTTCAAAGAGAAATTACAGACCGGGTCACCGGGAAACAAATGACGACCGGGATGCTGGGACACAGGGAATATAAATGACGACCTCGAAACTCAAAGAGAAAGTTCAGACTGGGACACCGGGACACAAATGACGACCGGAATACTGGGAATATAAATGACGACCAGGACACAGGGACAAAACTACAAGGGGGGTGCCAGGGGGTACAGGGGGATATATAAAGGACGACGGGGACACAGGGAATGTTTGATTAGCAATCAGCATCAACAAAGCTAAAGGGCAATCATTAGAATAATCAGGTATAGATCTGAATACGGCTTGCTTTTCCCATGGAAAATTTTATGTTGCATGTTCAAGAGTTAGGTAAACCTAACAATCTATTTATATGCACAAACAATAGGACATGGAAGAATGTTGTATATTCTTAAGTTTTACGTAGTTAAATTGGACAGCGAAGAATGTTGTATATTCGCAAGTTTTATGTAGTTCAAAAAATGTATATATTTATATCTATCTCAATTCACAGGTGGGACACAGGGACACAACTAAAATGGCATGTAACTAATATGGCGTGTAACGACTTACGTGCACGGGGGGCTTGGGGGCGCGATGCCCCCCCCCCAAGCCCCCCCCCAACAGCTATATATCTATATATATAAAAATAAGTTGTCTGTGTGTCTGTCGAGTGACTTCAGGTGTGTCGACTGACGTCATTGTAAGGGACTGAGCTGTATGCGTCATGAAATTGTTTGTCGACTGACGTCATGTTTGTCAACTGATGAAATTACAGACCGGGACACAAATGACGAACGGGACACGGGGATACAGGGAATATAAATGACGACCGGGAACCTCAAAGAGAAATTACAGACTGGGACACCGGGACACAGGGAATATAAATGACGACCGGGACACAGTGACACAACTACAAAGGGGGCGACGGGGGTACAGGGAAGATATAAATGACGACCGGGACACAGGGATTGTTCGAAGAGAAATTACATACCGGGACACCGGGAAACAAATGGCGACCGGGATGCTGGGACACAGGGAATATAAATGACGACCTCAACACTCAAAGAGAAAGTACAGACTGGGACATCGGGACACAAATGACGACCGGAATACTGGGAATATAAATGACGACCAGGACACAGGGACACAACTACAACGGGGGTGCCAGGGGGCAAAGGGGGATATATAAATGACGACGGGGACACAGGGAATATTTGATTAGCAATCAGCATCAACAAAGCTAAAGGGCAATCATTAGAATAATCAGGTATAGATCTGAATACGGATTGCTTTTCCCATGGACAATTTTATGTTGCATGTTCAAGAGTCAGGTAAACCTAACAATCTATTTATATGCACAAACAATAGGACATGGAAGAATGTTGTATATTCTTAAGTTTTACGTAGTTAAATTGGACAGCGAAGAATGTTGTATATTCGCAAGTTTTATGTAGTTCAAAAAATATATATATTTATATCTATCTCAATTCACAGGTGGGACACAGGGACACAACTACAATGGCAGGTAACTAATATGGCGTGTAACGACTTACGCGTGCGGGGGGCTTGGGGGCGCGATGCCCCCCCCCAAGCCCCCCCCCCAACAGCTATATATCTATATATATAAAAATAAGTTGTCTGTGTGTCTGTCGAGTGACTTCAGGTGTGTCGACTGACGTCATTGTAAGGATTGAGCTGTATGCGTCATGAAATTGTTTGTCGATTGACGTCATGTTTGTCAACTGATGAAATTACAGACCGGGACACAAATGACGACCGGGACAAACGGGGATACAGGGAATATGAATGACGACCGGGAACCTCAAAGATAAATTACAGACTGGGACACCGGGACACAGGGAATATAAATGACGACCGGGACACAGTGACACAACTTTAAAGGGACGACGGGGGTACAGTTAGACTATTTTATGATTGCAAATGGTAAAGAATGTGATTAAAGGCTCTTTTCCTATTTCAAAAGTTTTTGTTTTCGAGGGTAATAGCTACGTATGTTGAAAAAATGAAGATATTAGACTATTTTATGATTGCACATGGTAAAGAATGTGATTAAAGGCTCTTTTCCTATTTCAAAAGTTTTAGTTTTCGAGGGTAATAGCTATGTCCGTGGAAAAAATGAAGATATTAGACAATTTTATGATTGCACATGGTAAAGAATGTGATTAAAGGCTCTTCTCCTATTTCAAAAGTTTTAGTTTTCGAGGGTAATAGCTACGTATGTTAAAAAAAATTAAGATATTAGACTATTTTATGATTGCAAATGGTAAAGAATGTAATTAAAGGCTCTTTTCCTATTTTAAAAGTTTTAGTTTTCGAGGGTAATAGCTACGTATGTTGAAAAAATGAAGATATTAGACTATTTTATGATTGCAAATGGTAAAGAATGTGATTAAAGGCTCTTTTCCTATTTCAAAAGTTTTAGTTTTCGAGGGTAATAGCTATGTCTGTGGAAAAAATGAAGAAGTTAGACTATTTTATGATTGCAAATGGTAAAGAATGTGATTAAAGGCTCGTTTCCTATGTCAAAAGTTTTAGTTTTCGAGGGTAATGGCTACGTACGCTAAAAAAATGAAGATATTAGACTATTTTATGATTGCACATGGTAAAGAATGTGATTAAAGGCTCTTTTCCTATGTCAAAAGTTTTAGTTTCGAGGGTATTAGCTTTGTCTGTGAAAAAATGAAGATATTAGTCAATTTTATGATTGCACATGGTAAAGAATGGTATTAAAGGCTCTTTTCCTATTTCAAAAGTTTTAGTTTTCGAGGGTAATAGCTACGTATGTTGAAAAAATGAAGATATTAGACTATTTTATGATTGCAAATGGTAAAGAATGTGATTGAAGGCTCTTTTCCTATTTCAAAAGTTTTAGTATTCGAGGGTAATAGCTACAAATGTTGAAAAAATGAAGATATTAGACTATTTTATGATTGCAAATGGTAAAGAATGTGATTAAATGCTCTTTTTCCTATTTCAAAAGTTTTAGTTTTCGAGGGTAATAGCTATGTCTGTTGAAAAAATGAAGATATTAGAATATTTTATGATTGCACATGGTAAAGAATGTGATTAAAGGCTCTTTTCCTATGTCAAAAGTTTTAGTTTTCGAGGGTAATAGCTTTGTCTGTGGAAAAAATGAAGATATTAGTCAATTTTATGATTGTACATGGTAAAGAATGTGATTAAAGGCTCTTTTCCTATTTCAAAAGTTTTAGTATTCGAGGGTAATAGCTACAAATGTTGAAAAATGAAGATATTAGACTATTTTATGATTGCAAATGGTAAAGAATGTGATTAAAGGCTCTTTTCCTATTTCAAAAGTTTTAGTTTTCGAGGGTAATAGCTATGTCTGTTGAAAAAATGAAGTAATTAGACTATTTTATGATTGCACATGGTAAAGAATGTGATTAAAGGCTCTTTTCCTATGTCAAAAAGTTCTAGTTTTCGAGGGTAATAGCTATGTCTGTGGAAAAAATGAAGATATTAGACTATTTTATGATTGCACATGGTAAAGAATGTGATTAAAGGCTCTTTTCCTATGTCAAAAGTTTTAATTTTCGAGGGTAATAGCTACGTATGTTGAAAAAATGAAGATATTAGACTATTTTATGATTGCAAATGTTAAAGAATGTGATTAAAGGCTCTTTTCCTATTTCAAAAGTTTTAGTTTTAGAGGGTAATAGCTACGTATGTTGAAAAAATGAAGATATTAGACTATTTTATGATTGCAAATGGTAAAGAATGTGATTAAAGGCTCTTTTCCTATGTCAAAAGTTTTAGTTTTCGGGGGTAAGAGCTACGTATGTTGAAAAAATGAAGATATTAGACTATTTTATGATTGCAAATGGTAAAGAATGTGATAAAAGGCTCTTTTCCTATTTCAAAAGTTTTAGTTTTTGAAGGTAATAGCTACGCATGTTGAAAAAATGAAGATATTAGACTATTTTATGATTGCACATGGTAAAGAATGTGACTAAAGGCTCTTTTACTATGTCAAAAGTTTTAGTTTTCGAGGGTAATAGCTATGTCTGTGGAAAAAATGAAGATATTAGACAATTTTATGATTGCATATGGTAAAGAATGTGATTAAAGGCTCTTTTCCTATGTCAAAAGTTTAAGTTTTCGAGGGTAATAGCTACGTATGTTGAAAAAAATGAAGATATTAGACTATTTTATGATTGCACACGGTAAAGAATGTGATTAGAGGCTCTTTTCCTATTTCAAAAGTTTTAGTTTTCGAGGGTAATAGCTACGTATGTTGAAAAAAATGAAGATATTAGACTATTTTATGATTGCAAATGGTAAAAAATGTGATTAACCGGCTCTTTTCCTATGTCAAAAGTTTTAGTTTTCGAGGGTAATAGCTACCTATGTTGAAAAAATGAAGATATTAGACTATTTTATGATTGCAAATGGTAAAGAATGTGATTAAAGGCTCTTGTCCTATGTCAAAAGTTTTAGTTTTTGAGGGGAATAGCTACGTATGATGAAAAAATGAAGATATTAGACTATTTTATGATTGCACATGGTAAAGAATGTGATCAAAGGCTCTTTTCCTATGTCAAAAGTTTTAGTTTTCGAGGGTAATAGCTTTGTCTGTGGAAAAAATGAAGATATTAGACAATTTTATGATTGCACATGGTAAAGAATGTGATTAAAGGCTCTTTTCCTATTTCAAAAGTTTTAGTTTTCGAGAGTAATAGCTACGTATGTTGAAAAAATTAAGATTTTAGACAATTTTATGATTGCAAATGGCAAAGGATGTGATTAAAGGCTCTTTTCCTATTTCAAAAGTTTTAGTTTTCGAGGGTAATAGCTATGTCTGTGGAAAAAATGAAGAAATTAGACTATTTTATGATTGCAAATGGTAAAGAATGTGATTAAAGGCTCTTTTCCTCTGTCAAAAGTTTTAGTTTTCGAGGGTAATAGCTACGTACGTTAAAAAATGAAGAAATTAGACTATTTTATGATTGCACATGGTAAAGAATGTGATTAAAGGCTCTTTTCCTATGTCAAAAGTTTTAGTTTTCGAGGGTAATAGCTTTGTCTTTGGAAAAAATGAAGATATTAGTCAATTTTATGATTGCACATGGTAAAGAATGTGATTAAAGGCTCTTTTCCTATTTCAAAAGTTTTAGTTTTCGAGGGTAATAGCTACGTATGTTGAAAAAATGAAGATATTAGACTATTTTATGATTGCAAATGGTAAAGAATGTGATTAAAGGCTCTTTTCCTATGTCAAAAGTTTTAGTTTTCGGGGGTAAGAGCTACTTATGTTGAAAAAATGAAGATATTAGACTATTTTATGATTGCAAATGGTAAAGAATGTGATTAAAGACTCTTTTCCTATTTCAAAAGTTTTAGTTTTCGAGGGTAATAGCTACGTATGTTGAAAAAATGAAGATATTAGACTATTTTATGATTGCATATGGTAAAGAATGTGATTAAAGGCTCTTTTCCTATGTCAAAAGTTTTAGTTTTCGAGGGTAATAGCTACGTATGTTGAAAAAATGAAGATATTAGACTATTTTATGATTGCAGATGGTAAAGAATGTGATTAAAGGCTCTTTTTCCTATTTCAAAAGTTTTAGTTTTCGAGGGTAATAGCTACGTATGTTGAAAAAAATGAAGATATTAGACTATTTTATGATTGCAAATGGTAAAGAATGTGATTAAAGGCTCTTTTTCTATGTCAAAAGTTTTAGTTTTCGAGGGTAATAGCTACGTACGCTAAAAAAAAAATGAAGATATTAGACTATTTTATGATTGCACATGGTAAAGAATGTGATTAAAGGCTCTTTTCCTATGTCAAAAGTTTTAGTTTTCGAGGGTAATAGCTTTGTCTTCGGAAAAAATGAAGATATTAGTCAATTTTATGATTGCACATGGTAAAGAATGTGATTAAAGGCTCTTTTCCTATTTCAAAAGTTTTAGTTTTCGAGGGTAATAGCTACGTATGTTGAAAAAAATGAAGATATTAGACTATTTTATGATTGCAAATGGTAAAGAATGTGATTAAAGGCTCTTTTCCTATTTCAAAAGTTTTAGTATTCGAGGGTAATAGCTACAAATGTTGAAAAAATGAAGATATTAGACTATTTTATGATTGCAAATGGTAAAGAATGTGATTAAAGGCTCTTTTCCCTATTTCAAAAGTTTTAGTTTTCGAGGGTAATAGCTATGTCTGTTGAAAAAATGAAGATATTAGACTATTTTATGATTGCACATGGTAAAGAATGTGATTAAAGGCTCTTTTCTATGTCAAAAGTTCTAGTTTTGGAGGGTAATAGCTACCTATGTTGAAAAAATGAAGATATTAGACTATTTTATGATTGCAAATGGTAAAGAATGTGATTAAAGGCTCTTTTCCTATGTCAAAAGTTTTAGTTTTCGAGGGGAATAGCTACGTATGATGAAAAAATGAAGATATTAGACTATTTTATGATTGCACATGGTAAAGAATGTGATTTAAAGGCTCTTTTCCTATTTCAAAAACTTTAGTTTTCGAGGGTAATAGCTACGTATGTTGAAAAAATGAAGATATTAGACTATTTTATGATTGCAAATGGTAAAAGAATGTGATTAAAGGCTCTTTTCCCTATGTCAAAAGTTTTAGTTTTCGGGGGTAAGAGCTACGTATGTTGAAAAAATGAAGATATTAGACTATTTTATGATTGCAAATGGTAAAGAATGTGATAAAAGGCTCTTTTCCTATTTCAAAAGTTTTAGTTTTTGAGGGTAATAGCTACGCATGTTGAAAAAAATGAAGATATTAGACTATTTTATGATTGCACATGGTAAAGAATGTGACTAAAGGCTCTTTTCCTATGTCAAAAGTTTTAGTTTTCGAGGGTAATAGCTATGTTTGTGGAAAAAATGAAGATATTAGACAATTTTATGATTGCACATGGTAAAGAATGTGATTAAAGGCTCTTTTCCTATGTCAAAAGTTTAAGTTTTCGAGGGTAATAGCTACGTATGTTGAAAAAAATGAAGATATTAGACTATTTTATGATTGCACACGGTAAAGAATGTGATTAGAGGCTCTTTTCCTATTTCAAAAGTTTTAGTTTTCGAGGGTAATAGCTACGTATGTTGAAAAAATGAAGATATTAGACTATTTTATGATTGCAAATGGTAAAAAATGTGATTAACGGCTCTTTTCCTATGTCAAAAGTTTTAGTTTTCGAGGGTAATAGCTACCTATGTTGAAAAAATGAAGATATTAGACTATTTTATGATTGCAAATGGTAAAGAATGTGATTAAAGGCTCTTTTCCTATGTCAAAAGTTTTAGTTTTTGAGGGGAATAGCTACGTATGATGAAAAAATGAAGATATTAGACTATTTTATGATTGCACATGGTAAAGAATGTGATTAAAGGCTCTTTTCCTATGTCAAAAGTTTTAGTTTTCGAGGGTAATAGCTTTGTCTGTGGAAAAAATGAAGATATTAGACAATTTTAGATTGCACATGGTAAAGAATGTGATTAAAGGCTCTTTTCCTATTTCAAAAGTTTTAGTTTTCGAGAGTAATAGCTAGTATGTTGAAAAAATTAAGATTTTAGACAATTTATGATTGCAAATGGCAAAGGATGTGATTAAAGGCTCTTTTCCTATTTCAAAAGTTTTAGGTTTTCGAGGGTAATAGCTATGGTCTGTGGAAAAAATGAAGAAATTAGACTATTTTATGATTGCAAATGGTAAAGAATGTGATTAAGGCTCTTTTCCTCTGTCAAAAGTTTTAGTTTTCGAGGGTAATAGCTACGTACGTTAAAAAATGAAGAAATTAGACTATTTTATGATTGCACATGGTAAAGAATGTGATTAAAGGCTCTTTTTCCTATGTCAAAAGTTTTAGTTTTCGAGGGTAATAGCTTTGTCTTTGGAAAAAATGAAGATATTAGTCAATTTTATGATTGCACATGGTAAAGAATGTGATTAAAGGCTCTTTTCCTATTTCAAAAGTTTTAGTTTTCGAGGGTAATAGCTACGTATGTTGAAAAAATGAAGATATTAGACTATTTTATGATTGCAAATGGTAAAGAATGTGATTAAAGGCTCTTTTCCTATGTCAAAAGTTTTAGTT
Source organism: Artemia franciscana (assembly GCF_032884065.1). Taxonomy (NCBI): domain Eukaryota; kingdom Metazoa; phylum Arthropoda; class Branchiopoda; order Anostraca; family Artemiidae; genus Artemia; species Artemia franciscana. The sequence goes on from NW_027065950.1 coordinate 9,532, forward strand.
TTTCGGGGGTAAGAGCTACTTATGTTGAAAAAATGAAGATATTAGACTATTTTATGATTGCAAATGGTAAAGAATGTGATTAAAGACTCTTTTCCTATTTCAAAAGTTTTAGTTTTTCGAGGGTAATAGCTTACGTATGTTGAAAAAATGAAGATATTAGACTATTTTATGATTGCATATGGTAAAGAATGTGATTAAAGGCTCTTTTCCTATGTCAAAAGTTTTAGTTTTCGAGGGTAATAGCTACGTATGTTGAAAAAATGAAGATATTAGACTATTTTATGATTGCAGATGGTAAAGAATGTGATTAAAGGCTCTTTTCCTATTCAAAAGTTTTAGTTTTCGAGGGTAATAGCTACGTATGTTGAAAAAATGAAGATATTAGACTATTTTATGATTGCAAATGGTAAAGAATGTGATTAAAGGCTCTTTTTCTATGTCAAAAGTTTAGTTTTCGAGGGTAATAGCTACGTACGCTAAAAAAATGAAGATATTAGACTATTTTATGATTGCACATGGTAAAGAATGTGATAAAAGGCTCTTTTCCTATGTCAAAAGTTTTAGTTTTCGAGGGTAATAGCTTTGTCTGTGGAAAAAATGAAGATATTAGTCAATTTTATGATTGCACATGGTAAAGAATGTGATTAAAGGCTCTTTTCCTATTTCAAAAGTTTAGTTTTCGAGGGTAATAGCTACGTATGTTGAAAAATGAAGATATTAGACTATTTTATGATTGCAAATGGTAAAGAATGTGATTAAAGGCTCTTTTCCTATTTCAAAAGTTTTAGTATTCGAGGGTAATAGCTATAAATGTTGAAAAATGAAGATATTAGACTATTTTATGATTGCAAATGGTAAAGAATGTGATTAAAGGCTCTTTTCCTATTTCAAAAGTTTTAGTTTTCGAGGGTAATAGCTATGTCTGTTGAAAAAATGAAGATATTAGACTATTTTATGATTGCACATGGTAAAGAATGTGATTTAAAGGCTCTTTTCCTATGTCAAAAAGTTCTAGTTTTGGAGGGTAATAGCTACCTATGTTGAAAAAATGAAGATATTAGACTATTTTATGATTGCAAATGGTAAAGAATGTGATTAAAGGCTCTTTTCCTATGTCAAAAGTTTTAGTTTCGAGGGGAATAGCTACGTATGATGAAAAAATGAAGATATTAGACTATTTATGATTGCACATGGTAAAGAATGTGATTAAAGGCTCTTTTCCTATTTCAAAAACTTTAGTTTTCGAGGGGTAATAGCTCGTATGTGGAAAAAATTAAGATATTAGACTATTTTATGATTGCAAATGGTAAAGAATGTGATTAAAGGCTCTTTTCCCTATGTCAAAAGTTTTAGTTTTCGAGGGTAATAGCTTTGTCTGTGGAAAAAATGAAGATATTAGACAATTTTATGATTGCACATGGTAAAGAATGTGATTTAAAGGCTCTTTTCCTATTTCAAAAGTTTTAGTTTTCGAGAGTAATAGCTACGCATGTTGAAAAAATGAAGATATTAGACTATTTTATGATTGCACATGGTAAAGATTGTGATTAGAGGCTCTTTTCCTATTTCAAAAGTTTTAGTTTTCGAGGGGTAATAGCTACGTATGTTGAAAAAATTAAGGATTTTTAGACAATTTTATGATTGCAAATGGCAAAGGATGTGATTAAAGGCTCTTTTCCTATTTCAAAAGGTTTTTGTTTTCGAGGGTAATAGCTATGTCGGTGGAAAAATGAGAAATTAGACTATTTTAATGATTGCAAATGGTAAAGAATGTGATTAAAGGCTCTTTTCCTCTGTCAAAAGTTTTAGTTTTCGAGGGTAATAGCTACGTACGTTAAAAATGAAGATATTAGACTATTTTATGATTGCACATGGTTAAAGAATGTGATTAAAGGCTCTTTTCCTATGTCAAAAAGTTTTAGTTTTCGAGGGTAATAGCTTTGTCTGTGGAAAAAATGAAGGTATTAGTCAATTTATGATTGCACATGGTAAAGGAATCTGATTAAAAGGCTCTTTTCCTATTTCAAAAGTTTTAGTTTTCGAGGGTAATAGCTACGTATGTTGAAAAAATGAAAATATTAGAAAATTTTATGATTGCAAATGGTAAAGGAATGTGATTAAAGGCTCTTTTCCCTATTTCAAAAGTTTTAGTATTCGAGGGTAATAGCTACGTATGTTGAAAAAATGAAGATATTAGACTATTTTATGATTGCAATGGTAAAGAATGTGATTAAAGGCTCTTTTCCTATTTCAAAAGTTTTAGTTTTCGAGGGTAATAGCCTATGTCTGTTGAAAAAATGAAGATAATAGACTATTTTATGATTGCACATGGTAAAGAATGTGATAAAAGGCTCTTTTCCTATGTCAAAAGTTTTAGTTTTTCGAGGGTAATAGCTATGTCCGTGGAAAAAATGAAGATATTAGACAATTTTATGATTGCACATGGTAAAGAATGTGATTAAAGGCTCTTTTCCTATGTAAAAAGTTTTAGTTTTCGAGGGTAAGAGCTATGTCTGTTGAAAAAATGAAGATAATAGACTATTTTATGATTGCACATGGTAAAGAATGTGATTAAAGGCTCTTTTCCTATGTCAAAAGTTTTAGTTTTCGAGGGTAATAGCTATGTCCGTGGAAAAAATGAAGATATTAGACAATTTTATGATTGCACATGGTAAAGAATGTTATTAAAGGCTCTTTTCCTATGTAAAAAGTTTTAGTTTTCGAGGGTAAGAGCTACGTATGTTGAAAAAATGAAGATATTAGACTATTTTATGATTGCAAATGGTAAAGAATGTGATTAAAGGCTCTTTTCCTATTTCAAAAGTTTTAGTTTTCGAGGGTAATAGCTAAGCATGTTGAAAAAAATGAAGATATTAGACTATTTTATGATTGCACATGGTAAAGAATGTGATTAAAGGCTCTTTTCCTATGTCAAAAGTTTTAGTTTTCGAGGGTAATAGCTATGTCTGTGGAAAAAATGAAGATATTAGACAATTTTATGATTGCACATGGTAAAGAATGTGATTAAAGGCTCTTTTCCTATGTCAAAAGTTTTAGTTTTCGAGGGTAATAGCTACGTATGTTGAAAGAATGAAGATATTAGACTATTTTATGATTGCACATGGTAGAGAATGTGATTAGAGGCTCTTTTCCTATTTCAAAAGTTTTAGTTTTCGAGGGTAATAGCTACGTATGTTAAAAAAATGAAGATATTAGACTATTTTATGATTGCAAATGGTAAAGAATGTGATTAAAGGCTCTTTTCCTATTTCAAAAGTTATAGTTTTCGAGGGTAATAGCTACGTATGTTGAAAAAATGAAGATAATAGACTATTTTATGATTGCAAATGGTAAAGAATGTGATTAAAGGCTCTTTTCCTATGTCAGAAGTTTTAGTTTTCGGGGGTAAGAGCTACGTATGTTGAAAAACTGAAGATATTAGACTATTTTATGATTGCAAATGGTAAAGAATGTGATTAAAGGCTCTTTTGCTATTTCAAAAGTTTTTGTTTTCGAGGGTAATAGCTACGTATGTTGAAAAAATGAAGATATTAGACTATTTTATGATTGCACATGGTAAAGAATGTGATTAAAGGCTCTTTTCCTATGTCAAAAGTTTTAGTTTTCGAGGGTAATAGCTATGTCCGTGGAAAAAATGAAGATATTAGACAATTTTATGATTGCACATGGTAAAGAATGTGATTAAAGGCTCTTCTCCTATTTCAAAAGTTTTAGTTTTCGAGGGTAATAGCTACGTATGTTGAAAAAATTAAGATATTAGACTATTTTATGATTGCAAATGGTAAAGAATGTGATTAAAGGCTCTTTTCCTATTTCAAAAGTTTTAGTTTTCGAGGGTAATAGCTACGTATGTTGAAAAAATGAAGATATTAGACTATTTTATGATTGCACATGGTAAAGAATGTGATTAAAGGCTCTTTTCCTATGTCAAAAGTTTTAGTTTTCGAGGGTAATAGCTACGTATGTTGAAAAAATGAAGATATTAGACTATTTCATGATTACAAATGGTAAAGAATGTGATTAAAGGCTCTTTTCCTATTTCAAAAGTTTTAGTTTTCGGGGGTAAGAGCTTTGTCTGTGGAAAAAATGAAGATATTAGACTATTTTATGATTGCAAATGGTAAAGAATGTGATTAAAGGCTCTTTTCCTATTTCAAAAGTTTTAGTTTTCGAGGGTAATAGCTACGTATGTTGAAAAAATGAAGATATTAGACTATTTTATGATTGCAAATGGTAAAGAATGTGATTAAAGGCTCTTTTCCTATTTCAAAAGTTTTAGTTTTCGAGGGTAATAGCTACGTATGTTGAAAAAATGAAGATATTAGACTATTTTATGATTGCAAATGGTAAAGAATGTGATTAAAGGCTCTTTTCCTATTTCAAAAGTTTTAGTTTTCGAGGGTAATAGCTATGTCTGTGGAAAAAATGAAGAAATTAGACTATTTTATGATGGCAAATGGTAAAGAATGTGATTCAAGGCTCTTTTCCTATGTCAAAAGTTTTATTTTTCGAGGGTAATAGCTACGTACGTTAAAAAAATGAAGATATTAGACAATTTTATGATTGCACATGGTAAAGAATGTGATTAAAGGCTCTTTTCCTATGTCAAAAGTTTTAGTTTTCGAGGGTAATAGCTTTGTCTGTGGAAAAAATGAAGATATTAGTCAATTTTATGATTGCACATGGTAAAGAATGTGATTAAAGGCTCTTTTCCTATTTCAAAAGTTTTAGTTTTCGAGGGTAATAGCTACGTATGTTAAAAAAATGAAGATATTAGACTATTTTATGATTGCAAATGGTAAAGAATGTGATTAAAGGCTCTTTTCCTATGTCAAAAGTTTTAGTTTTCGGGGGTAAGAGCTACGTATGTTGAAAAACTGAAGATATTAGACTATTCTATGATTGCAAATGGTAAAGAATGTGATTAAAGGCTCTTTTCCTATTTCAAAAGTTTTTGTTTTCGAGGGTAATAGCTACGTATGTTGAAAAAATGAAGATATTAGACTATTTTATGATTGCACATGGTAAAGAATGTGATTAAAGGCTCTTTTCCTATGTCAAAAGTTTTAGTTTTCTAGGGTAATAGCTACGTATGTTGAAAAAATTAAGATATTAGACTATTTTATGATTGCAAATGGTAAAGAATGTGATTAAAGGCTCTTTTCCTATTTCAAAAGTTTTAGTTTTCGAGGGTAATAGCTATGTCCGTGGAAAAAATGAAGATATTAGACAATTTTATGATTGCACATGGTAAAGAATGTGATTAAAGGCTCTTTTCCTATTTCAAAAGTTTTAGTTTTCTAGGGTAATAGCTACGTATGTTGAAAAAATTAAGATATTAGACTATTTTATGATTGCAAATGGTAAAGAATGTGATTAAAGGCTCTTTTCCTATTTCAAAAGTTTTAGTTTTCGAGGGTAATAGCTACGTATGTTGAAAAAATGAAGATATTAGACCATTTTATGATTGCAAATGGTAAAGAATGTGATTAAAGGCTCTTTTCCTATTTCAAAAGTTTTAGTTTTCGAGGGTAATAGCTATGTCTGTGGAAAAAATGAAGAAATTATACTATTTTATGATTGCAAATGGTAAAGAATGTGATTAAAGGCTCTTTTCCTATGTCAAAAGTTTTAATTTTCGAGGGTAATAGCTACGTACGCTAAAAAATGAAGATATTAGACTATTTTATGATTGCAAATGGTAAAGAATGTGATTAAAGGCTCTTTTCCTATTTCAAAAGTTTTAGTATTCGAGGGTAATAGCTACAAATGTTGAAAAAATGAAGATATTAGACTATTTTATGATTGCACATGGTAAAGAATGTGATTAAAGGCTCTTTTCCTATGTCAAAAGTTTTAGTTTTCGAGGGTAATAGCTATGTCTGTGGAAAAAATGAAGATATTAGACTATTTTATGATTGCACATGGTAAAGATTGTGATTAAAGGCTCTTTTCCTATTTCAAAAGTTTTAGTTTTCGAGGGTAATAGCTACGTATGTTGAAAAAATGAAGATATTAGACTATTTTATGATTGCAAATGGTAAAGAATGTGATTAAAGGCTCTTTTCCTATTTCAAAAGTTTTAGTTTTCGAGGGTAATAGCTACGTCTGTGGAAAAAATGAAGAAATTAGACTATTTTATGATTGCAAATGGTAAAGAATGTGATTAAAGGCTCTTTTCCTATGTCAAAAGTTTTAGTTTTCGAGGGTAATAGCTACGTACGTTAAAAAAATGAAGATATTATACTATTTTATGATTGCATATGGTAAAGAATGTGATTAAAGGCTCTTTACCTATGTCAAAAGTTTTAGTTTTCGAGGGTAATAGCTTTGTCTGTGGAAAAAATGAAGATATTAGTCAATTTTATGATTGCACATGGTAAAGAATGTGATTAAAGGCTCTTTTCCTATTTCAAAAGTTTTAGTTTTCGAGGGTAATAGCTACGTATGTTGAAAAAATGAAGATATTAGACTATTTTATGATGGCAAATGGTAAAGAATGTGATTCAAGGCTCTTTTCCTATGTCAAAAGTTTTATTTTTCGAGGGTAATAGCTACGTACGTTAAAAAAATGAAGATATTAGACTATTTTATGATTGCACATGGTAAAGAATGTGATTAAAGGCTCTTTTCCTATTTCAAAAGTTTTAGTTTTCGAGGGTAATAGCTACGTATGTTAAAAAAATGAAGATATTAGACTATTTTATGATTGCAAATGGTAAAGAATGTGATTAAAGGCTCTTTTCCTATGTCAAAAGTTTTAGTTTTCGGGGGTAAGAGCTACGTATGTTGAAAAACTGAAGATATTAGACTATTCTATGATTGCAAATGGTAAAGAATGTGATTAAAGGCTCTTTTCCTATTTCAAAAGTTTTTGTTTTCGAGGGTAATAGCTACGTATGTTGAAAAAATGAAGATATTAGACTATTTTATGATTGCACATGGTAAAGAATGTGATTAAAGGCTCTTTTCCTATGTCAAAAGTTTTAGTTTTCTAGGGTAATAGCTACGTATGTTGAAAAAATTAAGATATTAGACTATTTTATGATTGCAAATGGTAAAGAATGTGATTAAAGGCTCTTTTCCTATTTCAAAAGTTTTAGTTTTCGAGGGTAATAGCTATGTCCGTGGAAAAAATGAAGATATTAGACAATTTTATGATTGCACATGGTAAAGAATGTGATTAAAGGCTCTTCTCCTATTTCAAAAGTTTTAGTTTTCTAGGGTAATAGCTACGTATGTTGAAAAAATTAAGATATTAGACTATTTTATGATTGCAAATGGTAAAGAATGTGATTAAAGGCTCTTTTCCTATTTCAAAAGTTTTAGTTTTCGAGGGTAATAGCTACGTATGTTGAAAAAATGAAGATATTAGACCATTTTATGATTGCAAATGGTAAAGAATGTGATTAAAGGCTCTTTTCCTATTTCAAAAGTTTTAGTTTTCGAGGGTAATAGCTATGTCTGTGGAAAAAATGAAGAAATTATACTATTTTATGATTGCAAATGGTAAAGAATGTGATTAAAGGCTCTTTTCCTATGTCAAAAGTTTTAATTTTCGAGGGTAATAGCTACGTACGCTAAAAAATGAAGATATTAGACTATTTTATGATTGCAAATGGTAAAGAATGTGATTAAAGGCTCTTTTCCTATTTCAAAAGTTTTAGTATTCGAGGGTAATAGCTACAAATGTTGAAAAAATGAAGATATTAGACTATTTTATGATTGCACATGGTAAAGAATGTGATTAAAGGCTCTTTTCCTATGTCAAAAGTTTTAGTTTTCGAGGGTAATAGCTATGTCTGTGGAAAAAATGAAGATATTAGACTATTTTATGATTGCACATGGTAAAGATTGTGATTAAAGGCTCTTTTCCTATTTCAAAAGTTTTAGTTTTCGAGGGTAATAGCTACGTATGTTGAAAAAATGAAGATATTAGACTATTTTATGATTGCAAATGGTAAAGAATGTGATTAAAGGCTCTTTTCCTATTTCAAAAGTTTTAGTTTTCGAGGGTAATAGCTACGTCTGTGGAAAAAATGAAGAAATTAGACTATTTTATGATTGCAAATGGTAAAGAATGTGATTAAAGGCTCTTTTCCTATGTCAAAAGTTTTAGTTTTCGAGGGTAATAGCTACGTACGTTAAAAAAATGAAGATATTATACTATTTTATGATTGCATATGGTAAAGAATGTGATTAAAGGCTCTTTTCCTATGTCAAAAGTTTTAGTTTTCGAGGGTAATAGCTTTGTCTGTGGAAAAAAATGAAGATATTAGTCAATTTTATGATTGCACATGGTAAAGAATGTGATTAAAGGCTCTTTTCCTATTTCAAAAGTTTTAGTTTTCGAGGGTAATAGCTACGTATGTTGAAAAAATGAAGATATTAGACTATTTTATGATTGCAAATGGTAAAGAATGTGATTAAAGGCTCTTTTCCTATGTCAAAAGTTTTAGTTTTTGGGGGTAAGAGCTACGTATGTTGAAAAAATGAAGATATTAGACTATTTTATGATTGCAAATGGTAAAGAATGTGATTAAAGGCTCTTTTCCTATTTCAAAAGTTTTAGTTTTCGAGGGTAATAGCTACGTATGTTAAAAAAATGAAGATATTAGACTATTTTATGATTGCATATGGTAAAGAATGTGATTAAAGGCTCTTTTCCTATGTCAAAAGTTTTAGTTTTCGAGGGTAATAGCTATGTCCGTGGAAAAAATGAAGATATTAGACAATTTTATGATTGCACATGGTAAAGAATGTGAAAAAGGCTCTTTTCCTATGTCAAAAGTTTTAGTTTTCGAGGATAATAGCTACGTATGTTGAAAAAATGAAGATATTAGACTATTTTATGATTGCACATGGTAAAGAATGTGATTAAAGGCTCTTTTCCTATTTCAAAAGTTTTAGTTTTCGAGAATAATAGCTACGTATGTTGAAAAAATGAAGATATTATACTATTTTATGATTGCACATGGTAAAGAATGTGATTAAAGGCTCTTTTCCTATGTCAAAAGTTTTAGTTTTCGAGGGTAATAGCTACGTATGTTGAAAAAATGAAGATATTAGACTATTTCATGATTACAAATGGTAAAGAATGTGATTAAAGGCTCTTTTCCTATTTCAAAAGTTTTAGTTTTCGGGGGTAAGAGCTTTGTCTGTGGAAAAAATGAAGATATTAGACTATTTTATGATTGCAAATGGTAAAGAATGTGATTAAAGGCTCTTTTCCTATTTCAAAAGTTTTAGTTTTCGAGGGTAATAGCTACGTATGTTGAAAAAATGAAGATATTAGACTATTTTATGATTGCAAATGGAAAAGAATGTGATTAAAGACTCTTTTCCTATGTCAAAAGTTTTAGTTTTCGAGGGTAATAGCTACGTATGTTGAAAAAATGAAGATATTAGACTATTTTATGATTGCAAATGGTAAAGAATGTGATTAAAGGCTCTTTTCCTATTTCAAAAGTTTTAGTTTTCGAGGGTAATAGCTATGTCTGTGGAAAAAATGAAGATATTAGACTATTTTATGATTGCAAATGGTAAAGAATGTGATTAAAGGCTCTTTTCCTATGTCAAAAGTTTTAGTTTTCGAGGGTAATAGCTACGTATGTTGAAAAAATGAAGATATTAGACTATTTTATGATTGCAAATGGTAAAGAATGTGATTAAAGGCTCTTTTCCTATTTCAAAAGTTTTAGTTTTCGAGGGTAATAGCTACGTATGTTGAAAAAATTAAGATATTAGACTATTTTATGATTGCAAATGGTAAAAAATGTGATTAAAGGCTCTTTTCCTATTTCAAAAGTTTTAGTTTTCGAGGGTAATAGTTACGTATGTTGAAAAAATGAAGATATTAGACTATTTTATGATTACAAATGGTAAAGAATGTGATTAAAGGCTCTTTTCCTATTTCAAAAGTTTTAGTTTTCGAGGGTAATAGCTATGTCTGTGGAAAAAATGAAGAAATTAGACTATTTTATGATTGCAAATGGTAAAGAATGTGATTAAAGGCTCTTTTCCTATGTCAAAAGTTTTAGTTTTCGAGGGTAATAGCTACGTACGCTAAAAAAAAATGAAGATATTAGACTATTTTATGATTGCACATGGTAAAGAATGTGATTAAAGGCTCTTTTCCTATGTCAAAAGTTTTAGTTTTCGAGGGTAATAGCTACGTATGTTGAAAAAATGAAGATATTAGACTATTTTATGATTGCAAATGGTAAAGAATGTGATTAAAGGCTCTTTTCCTATTTCAAAAGTTTTAGTATTCGAGGGTAATAGCTACATATGTTGAAAAAATGAAGATATTAGACTATTTTATGATTGCACATGGTAAAGAATGTGATTAAAGGCTCTTTTCCTATGTCAAAAGTTCTAGTTTTCGAGGGTAATAGCTATGTCTGTGGAAAAAATGAAGATATTAGACTATCTTATGATTGCACATGGTAAAGAATGTGATTAAAGGCTCTTTTCCTATGTCAAAAGTTTTAATTTTCTAGGGTAATAGCTACGTATGTGAAAAAATGAAGATATTAGACTATTTTATGATTGCAAATGGTAAAGAATGTGATTAAAGGCTCTTTTCCTATGTCAAAAGTTTTAGTTTTAGAGGGTAATAGC
>NW_027065951.1:0-20174 GCF_032884065.1 Artemia franciscana
AATGGTAAAGAATGTGATTAAAGGCTCTTTTCCTATTTCAAAAGTTTTAGTTTTCGAGGGTAATAGCTACGTATGTTGAAAAAATGAAGATATTAGACTATTTTATGATTGCAAATGGTAAAGAATGTGATTAAAGGCTCTTTTCCTATGTCAAAAGTTTTAGTTTTCGAGGGTAATAGCTACGTATGTTGAAAAAATGAAGATATTAGACTATTTTATGATTGCACATGGTAAAGAATGTGATTAAAGGCTCTTTTCCTATTTCAAAAGTTTTAGTTTTCGAGGGTAATAGCTAAGTATGTTGAAAAAATGAAGATATTAGACTATTTTATGATTGCACATGGTAAAGAATGTGATTAAAGGCTCTTTTTTCCTATTTCAAAAGTTTTAGTTTTCGAGGGTAATAGCTACGTATGTTGAAAAAATGAAGATATTAGACTATTTTATGATTGCAAATGGTAAAGAATGTGATTAAAGGCTCTTTTCCTATGTCAAAAGTTTTAGTTTTCGAGGGTAATAGCTACGTATGTTGAAAAAATGAAGATATTAGACTATTTTATGATTGCAATGGTAAAGAATGTGATTAAAGGCTCTTTTCCTATTTCAAAAGTTTTAGTTTTCGAGGGTAATAGCTACGTATGTTGAAAAAATGAAGATATTAGACTATTTTATGATTGCAAATGGTAAAGAATGTGATTAAAGGCTCTTTTCCTATTTCAAAAGTTTTAGTTTTCGAGGGTAATAGCTACGTATGTTGAAAAAATGAAGATATTAGACTATTTTATGATTGCACATGGTAAAGATGTGATTAAAGGCTCTTTTCCTATTTCAAAAGTTTTAGTTTTCGAGGGTAATAGCTACGTATGTTGAAAAAATGAAGATATTAGACTATTTTATGATTGCACATGGTAAAGAATGTGATTAAAGGCTCTTTTCCTATTTCAAAAGTTTTAGTTTTCGAGGGTAATAGCTACGTATGTTGAAAAAATGAAGATATTAGACTATTTTATGATTGCACATGGTAAAGAATGTGATTAAAGGCTCTTTTCCTATTTCAAAAGTTTTAGTTTTCGAGGGTAATAGCTACGTATGTTGAAAAAATGAAGATATTAGACTATTTTATGATAGCACATGGTAAAGAATGTGATTAAAGGCTCTTTTCCTATTTCAAAAGTTTTAGTTTTTGAGGGTAATAGCTACGTATGTTGAAAAAATGAAGATATTAGACTACTTTATGATTGCACATGGTAAAGAATGTGATTAAAGGCTCTTTTCCTATTTCAAAAGTTTTAGTTTTCGAGGGTAATAGCTACGTATGTTGAAAAAATGAAGATATTAGACTATTTTATGATTGCAAATGGTAAAGAATGTGATTAAAGGCTCTTTTCCTATTTCAAAAGTTTTAGTTTTCGAGGGTAATAGCTATATGCTGAAAAAATGAAGATATTAGACTATTTTATGATTGCACATGGTAAAGAATGTGATTAAAGGCTCTTTTCCTATTTCAAAAGTTTTAGTTTTCGAGGGTAATAGCTACGTATGTTGAAAAAATGAAGATATTAGACTATTTTTATGATACCATGGTAAAGAATGTGATTAAAGGCTCTTTTCCTATTTCAAAAGTTTTAGTTTTTGAGGGTAATAGCTACGTATGTTGAAAAAATGAAGATATTAGACTATTTTATGATTGCACATGGTAAAGAATGTGATTAAAGGCTCTTTTCCTATTTCAAAAGTTTTAGTTTTCGAGGGTAATAGCTACGTATGTTGAAAAAATGAAGATATTATACTATTTTATGATTGCAAATGGTAAAGAATGTTATTAAAGGCTCTTTTCCTATGTCAAAAGTTTTAGTTTTCGAGGGTAATAGCTACGTATGTTGAAAAAATGAAGATATTAGACTATTTTATGATTGCACATGGTAAAGAATGTGATTAAAGGCACTTTTCCTATGTCAAAAGTTTTAGTTTTCGAGGGTAATAGCTACGTATGTTGGAAAAATGAAGATATTAGACTATTTTATGATTGCACATGGTAAAGAACGTGCTTAAAGGCTCTTTTCCTATGTCAAAAGTTTTAGTTTTCGAGGGTAATAGCTACGTATGTTGAAAAAATGAAGATATTAGACTATTTTATGATTGCAAATGGTAAAGAATGTGATTAAAGGCTCTTTTCCTATGTCAAAAGTTTAAGTTTTCGAGGGTAATAGCTACGTATGTTGAAAAAATGAAGATATTAGACTATTTTATGATTGCAAATGGTAAAGAATGTGATTAAAGGCTCTTTTCCTAATTCAAAAGTTTTAGTTTTCGAGGGTAATAGCTACGTATGTTGAAAAAATGAAGATATTAGACTATTTTATGATTGCAAATGGTAAAGAATGTGATTAAAGGCTCTTTTCCTATGTCAAAAGTTTTAGTTTTCGAGGGTAATAGCTACGTATGTTGAAAAAATGAAGATATTAGACTATTTTATGATTGCAAATGGTAAAGAATGTGATTAAAGACTCTTTTCCTATTTCAAAAGTTTTAGTTTTCGAGGGTAATAGCTACGTATGTTGAAAAAATGAAGATATTAGACTATTTTATGATTGCAAATGGTAAAGAATGTGATTAATGGCTCTTTTCCTATTTCAAAAGATTTAGTTTTCGAGGGTAATAGCTACGTATGTTGAAAAAATTAAGATATTAGACTATTTTATCATTGCACATGGTAAAGAATGTGATTAAAGGCTCTTTTCCTATTTCAAAAGTTTTCTTTTTCGAGGGTAATAGCTACGTATGTTGAAAAAATGAAGATATTAGACTATTTTTTGATTGCACATGGTAAAGAATGTGATTAAAGGCTCTTTTCCTATTTCAAAGGTTTTAGTTTTCGAGGGTAATAGCTACGTATGTTGAAAAAATGAAGATATTAGACTATTTTATGATTGCAAATGGTAAAGAATGTGATTAAAGGCTCGATTCCTATTTCAAAAGTTTTAGTTTTCGAGGGTAATAGCTATGTCTGTTGAAAAAATGAAGATATTAGACTATTTTATGTTTGCACATGGTAAAGAATGTGATTAAAGGCTCTTTTCCTATGTCAAAAGTTTTAGTTTTCGAGGGTAATAGCTACGTATGTTGAAAAAATGAAGATATTAGACTATTTTATGACTGCACATGGTAAAGAATGTGATTAAAGGCTCTTTTCCTATTTCAAAAGTTTTAGTTTTCGAGGGTAATAGCTACGTATGTTGAAAAAATGAAGATATTAGACTATTTTATGATTGCATATGGTAAAGAATGTGATTAAAGGCTCTTTTCCTATTTCAAAAGTTTTAGTTTTCGAGGGTAATAGCTACGTATGTTGAAAAAATGAAGATATTAGACTATTTTATGATTGCAAAATGGTAAAGAGTGACTAAAGGCTCTTTTCCTATTTCAAAAGTTTTAGTTTTCGAGGTAATAGCTACGTATGTTGAAAAAATGAAGATATTAGACTATTTTATGATTGCACATGGTAAAGAATGTGATTAAAGGCTCTTTTCCTATTTCAAAAGTTTTAGTTTTCGAGGGTAATAGCTACGTATGTTGAAAAAATGAAGATATTAGACTAATTTATGATACCACATGGTAAAGAATGTGATTAAAGGCTCTTTTCCTATTTCAAAAGTTTTAGTTTTTGAGGGTAATAGCTACGTATGTTGAAAAAATGAAGATATTAGACTATTTTATGATTGCACATGGTAAAGAATGTGATTAAAGGCTCTTTTCCTGTTTCAAAAGTTTTAGTTTTCGAGGGTAATAGCTACGTATGTTGAAAAAATGAAGATATTAGACTATTTTATGATTGCAAATGGTAAAGAATGTGATTAAAGGCTCTTTTCCTATGTCAAAAGTTTTAGTTTTCGAGGGTAATAGCTACGTATGTTGGAAAAAATGAAGATATTAGACTATTTTATGATTGCACATGGTAAAGAATGTGATTAAAGGCTCTTTTCCTATGTCAAAAGTTTTAGTTTTCGAGGGTAATAGCTACGTATGTTGGAAAAATGAAGATATTAGACTATTTTATGATTGCACATGGTAAAGAATGTGATTAAAGACTCTTTTCCTATTCAAAAGTTTTAGTTTTCGAGGGTAATAGCTACGTATGTTGAAAAAATGAAGATATTAGACTATTTTATGATTGCAAATGGTAAAGAATGTGATTAAAGGCTCTTTTCCTATGTCAAAAGTTTTAGTTTTCGAGGGTAATAGCTACGTATGTTGAAAAAATTAAGATATTAGACTATTTTATGATTGCAAATGGTAAAGAATGTGATTAAAGGCTCTTTTCCTATTTCAAAAGTTTTAGTTTTCGAGGGTAATAGCTACGTATGTTGAAAAAATGAAGATATTAGACTATTTTATGATTGCAAATGGTAAAGAATGTGATTAAAGGCTCTTTTCCTATTTCAAAAGGTTTTAGTTTTCGAGGGTAATAGCTACGTATGTTGAAAAAATGAAGATATTAGACTATTTTATGATTGCACATGGTAAAGAATGTGATTAAAGGCTCTTTTCCTATTTCAAAAGTTTTAGTTTTCGAGGGTAATAGCTACGTATGTTGAAAAAATGAAGATATTAGACTATTTTATGATTGCACATGGTAAAGAATGTGATTAAAGGCTCTTTTCCTATTTCAAAAGTTTTAGTTTTCGAGGGTAATAGCTACGTATGTTGAAAAAATGAAGATATTAGACTATTTTATGATTGCAAAATGGTAAAGAATGTGATTAAAGGCTCTTTTCCTATTTCAAAAGTTTTAGTTTTCGAGGGTAATAGCTACGTATGTTGAAAAAATGAAGATATTAGACTATTTTATGATTGCACATGGTAAAGAATGTGATTAAAGGCTCTTTTCCTATTTCAAAAGTTTTAGTTTTCGAGGGTAATAGCTACGTATGTTGAAAAAATGAAGATATTAGACTATTTTATATGCACATGGTAAAGAATGTGATTAAAGGCTCTTTTCCTATTTCAAAAGTTTTAGTTTTCGAGGGTAATAGCTACGTATGTTGAAAAAATGAAGATATTAGACTATTTTATGATTGCACATGGTAAAGAATGTGATTAAAGGCTCTTTTCCTATTTCAAAAGTTTTAGTTTTCGAGGGTAATAGCTACGTATGTTGAAAAAATGAAGATATTAGACTATTTTATGATTGCACTGGTAAAGAATGTGACTTAAAGGCTCTTTTCCTATTTCAAAAGTTTTAGTTTTCGAGGGTAATAGCTACGTATGTTGAAAAAATGAAGATATTAGACTATTTTATGATTGCACATGGTAAAGAATGTGATTAATGGCTCTTTTCCTATTTCAAAAGTTTTAGTTTTCGAGGGTAATAGCTACGTATGTTGAAAAAATAAGATATTAGACTATTTTATGATTGCACATGGTAAAGAATGTGATTAAAGGCTCTTTTCCTATTTCAAAAGTTTTAGTTTTCGAGGGTAATAGCTACGTATGTTGAAAAAATGAAGATATTAGACTATTTTATGATTGCACATGGTAAAGAATGTGATTAAAGGCTCTTTTCCTATTTCAAAAGTTTTAGTTTTCGAGGGTAATAGCTACGTATGTTGAAAAAATGAAGATATTAGACTATTTTATGATTGCAAATGGTAAAGAATGTGATTAAAGGCTCTTTTCCTATTTCAAAAGTTTTAGTTTTCGAGGGTAATAGCTACGTATGTTGAAAAAATGAAGATATTAGACTATTTTATGATTGCACATGGTAAAGAATGTGATTAAAGGCTCTTTTCCTATGTCAAAAGTTTTAGTTTTCGAGGGTAATAGCTACGTATGTTGAAAAAATGAAGATATTAGACTATTTTATGATTGCACATGGTAAAGAATGTGATTAAAGGCTCTTTTCCTATTTCAAAAGTTTTAGTTTTCGAGGGTAATAGCTACGTATGTTGAAAAAATGAAGATATTAGACTATTTTATGATTGCAATGGTAAAGAATGTGATTAAAGGCTCTTTTCCTATTTCAAAAGTTTTAGTTTTCGAGGGTAATAGCTACGTATGTTGAAAAAATGAAGATATTAGACTATTTTATGATTGCAAATGGTAAAGAATGTGATTAAAGGCTCTTTTCCTATTTCAAAAGTTTTAGTTTTCGAGGGTAATAGCTACGTATGTTGAAAAAATGAAGATATTAGACTATTTTATGATTGCACATGGTAAAGAATGTGATTAAAGGCTCTTTTCCTATTTCAAAAGTTTTAGTTTTCGAGGGTAATAGCTACGTATGTTGAAAAAATGAAGATATTAGACTATTTTATGATTGTACATGGTAAAGAATGTGATTAAAGGCTCTTTTCCTATTTCAAAAGTTTTAGTTTTCGAGGGTAATAGCTACGTATGTTGAAAAAATGAAGATATTAGACTATTTTATGATTGCAATGGTAAAGAATGTGATTAAAGGCTCTTTTCCTATGTCAAAAGTTTTAGTTTTCGAGGGTAATAGCTACGTATGTTGAAAAAATGAAGATATTAGACTATTTTATGATTGCAAATGGTAAAGAATGTGATTAAAGGCTCTTTTCCTATTTCAAAAGTTTTAGTTTTCGAGGGTAATAGCTACGTATGTTGAAAAAATTAAGATATTAGACTATTTTATGATTGCAAATGGTAAAGAATGTGATTAAAGGCTCTTTTCCTATGTCAAAAGTTTTAGTTTTCGAGGGTAATAGCTACGTATGTTGAAAAAATGAAGATATTAGACTATTTTATGATTGCACATGGTAAAGAATGTGATTAAAGGCTCTTTTCCTATGTCAAAAGTTTTAGTTTTCGAGGGTAATAGCTACGTATGTTGAAAAAATGAAGATATTAGACTATTTTATGATTGCAAATGGTAAAGAATGTGATAAAAGGCTCTTTTCCTATTTCAAAAGTTTTAGTTTTCGAGGGTAATAGCTACGTATGTTGAAAAAATGAAGATATTAGACTATTTTATGATTGCACATGGTAAAGAATGTGATTAAAGGCTCTTTTCCTATTTCAAAAGTTTTAGTTTTCGAGGGTAATAGCTACGTATGTTGAAAAAATAAAGATATTAGACTGTTTTATGATTGCATATGGTAAAGAATGTGATTAAAGGCTCTTTTCCTATTTCAAAAGTTTTAGTTTTCGAGGGTAATAGCTATTTCTGTTGAAAAAATGAAGATATTAGACTATTTTATGTTTGCACATGGTAAAGAATGTGATTAAAGGCTCTTTTCCTATGTCAAAAGTTTTAGTTTTCGAGGGTAATAGCTACGTATGTTGAAAAAATGAAGATATTAGACTATTTTATGACTGCACATGGTAAAGAATGTGATTAAAGGCTCTTTTCCCATTTCAAAAGTTTTAGTTTTCGAGGGTAATAGCTACGTATGTTGAAAAAATGAAGATATTAGACTATTTTATGATTGCATATGGTAAAGAATGTGATTAAAGGCTCTTTTCCTATTTCAAAAGTTTTAGTTTTCGAGGGTAATAGCTACGTATGTTGAAAAAATGAAGATATTAGACTATTTTATGATTGCAAATGGTAAAGAGTGACTAAAGGCTCTTTTCCTATTTCAAAAGTTTTAGTTTTCGAAGGTAATAGCTACGTATGTTGAAAAAATGAAGATATTAGACTATTTTATGATTGCACATGGTAAAGAATGTGATTAAAGGCTCTTTTCCTATTTCAAAAGTTTTAGTTTTCGAGGGTAATAGCTACGTATGTTGAAAAAATGAAGATATTAGACTATTTTATGATTGCACATGGTAAAGAATGTGATTAAAGGCTCTTTTCCTATTTCAAAAGTTTTAGTTTTCGAGGTTAATAGCTACGTATGTTGAAAAAATGAAGATATTAGACTATTTTATGATTGCACATGGTAAAGAATATGATTAAAGGCTCTCTTCCTATTTCAAAAGTTTTAGTTTTCGAGGGTAATACTCTACGTATGTTGAAAAAATGAAGATATTAGACTAATTTATGATACCACTTGGTAAAGAATGGGATTAAAGGCTCTTTTCCTATTTCAAAAGTTTTAGTTTTTGAGGGTAATAGCTACGTATGTTGAAAAAATGAAGATATTAGACTATTTTATGATTGCACATGGTAAAGAATATGATTAAAGGCTCTCTTCCTATTTCAAAAGTTTTAGTTTTCGAGGGTAATACTCTACGTATGTTGAAAAAATGAAGATATTAGACTAATTTATGATACCACTTGGTAAAGAATGTGATTAAAGGCTCTTTTCCTATTTCAAAAGTTTTAGTTTTTGAGGGTAATAGCTACGTATGTTGAAAAAATGAAGATATTAGACTATTTTATGATTGCACATGGTAAAGAATGTGATTAAAGGCTCTTTTCCTGTTTCAAAAGTTTTAGTTTTCGAGGGTAATAGCTACGTATGTTGAAAAAATGAAGATATTAGACTATTTTATGATTGCAAATGGTAAAGAATGTGATTAAAGGCTCTTTTCCTATGTCAAAAGTTTTAGTTTTCGAGGGTAATAGCTACGTATGTTGAAAAAATGAAGATATTAGACTATTTTATGATTGCACATGGTAAAGAATGTGATTAAAGGCTCTTTTTCTATGTCAAAAGTTTTAGTTTTCGAGGGTAATAGCTACGTATGTTGGAAAAATGAAGATATTAGACTATTTTATGATTGCACATGGTAAAGAATGTGCTTAAAGGCTCTTTTCCTATGTCAAAAGTTTTAGTTTTCGAGGGTAATAGCTACGTATGTTGAAAAAATGAAGATATTAGACAATTTTATGATTGCAAATGGTAAAGAATGTGATTAAAGGCTCTTTTCCTATGTCAAAAGTTTTAGTTTTCGAGGGTAATAGCTACGTATGTTGAAAAAATGAAGATATTAGACTATTTTATGATTGCAAATGGTAAAGAATGTGATTAAAGGCTCTTTTCCTATTTCAAAAGTTTTAGTTTTCGAGGGTAATAGCTACGTATATTGAAAAAATTAAGATATTAGACTATTTTATGATTGCAAATGGTAAAGAATGTGATTAAAGGCTCTTTTCCTATGTCAAAAGTTTTAGTTTCCGAGGGTAATAGCTAATTATGTTGAAAAAATGAAGATATTAGACTATCTTATGATTGCAAATGGTAAAGAATGTGATTAAAGGCTCTTTTCGTATGTCAAAAGTTTTAGTTTTCGAGAGTAATAGCTACGTATGTTGAAAAAATGAAGATATTAGACTATTTTATGATTGCAAATGGTAAAGAATGTGATAAAAGGCTCTTTTCCTATTTCAAAAGTTTTAGTTTTCGAGGGTAATAGCTACGTATGTTGAAAAAATGAAGATATTAGACTATTTTATGATTGCACATGGTAAAGAATGTGATTAAAGGCTCTTTTCCTATTTCAAAAGTTTTAGTTTTCGAGGGTAATAGCTACGTATGTTGAAAAAATGAAGATATTAGACTGTTTTATGATTGCATATGGTAAAGAATGTGATTAAAGGCTCTTTTCCTATTTCAAAAGTTTTAGTTTTCGAGGGTAATAGCTATATCTGTTGAAAAAATGAAGATATTAGACTATTTTATGTTTGCACATGGTAAAGAATGTGATTAAAGGCTCTTTTCCTATGTCAAAAGTTTTAGTTTTCGAGGGTAATAGCTACGTATGTTGAAAAAATGAAGATATTAGACTATTTTATGACTGCACATGGTAAAGAATGTGATTAAAGGCTCTTTTCCCATTTCAAAAGTTTTAGTTTTCGAGGGTAATAGCTACGTATGTTGAAAAAATGAAGATATTAGACTATTTTATGATTGCATATGGTAAAGAATGTGATTAAAGGCTCTTTTCCTATTTCAAAAGTTTTAGTTTTCGAGGGTAATAGCTACGTATGTTGAAAAAATGAAGATATTAGACTATTTTATGATTGCAAATGGTAAAGAGTGACTAAAGGCTCTTTTCCTATTTCAAAAGTTTTAGTTTTCGATGGTAATAGCTACGTATGTTGAAAAAATGAAGATATTAGACTATTTTATGATTGCACATGGTAAAGAATGTGATTAAAGGCTCTTTTCCTATTTCAAAAGTTTTAGTTTTCGAGGGTAATAGCTACGTATGTTGAAAAAATGAAGATATTAGACTATTTTATGATTGCACATGGTAAAGAATGTGATTAAAGGCTCTTTTCCTATTTCAAAAGTTTTAGTTTTCGAGGGTAATAGCTACGTATGTTGAAAAAATGAAGATATTAGACTAATTTATGATACCACTTGGTAAAGAATGTGATTAAAGGCTCTTTTCCTATTTCAAAAGTTTTAGTTTTTGAGGGTAATAGCTACGTATGTTGAAAAAATGAAGATATTAGACTATTTTATGATTGCACATGGTAAAGAATATGATTAAAGGCTCTTTTCCTATTTCAAAAGTTTTAGTTTTCGAGGGTAATACTCTACGTATGTTGAAAAAATGAAGATATTAGACTAATTTATGATACCACTTGGTAAAGAATGTGATTAAAGGCTCTTTTCCTATTTCAAAAGTTTTAGTTTTTGAGGGTAATAGCTACGTATGTTGAAAAAATGAAGATATTAGACTATTTTATGATTGCACATGGTAAAGAATGTGATTAAAGGCTCTTTTCCTGTTTCAAAAGTTTTAGTTTTCGAGGGTAATAGCTACGTATGTTGAAAAAATGAAGATATTAGACTATTTTATGATTGCAAATGGTAAAGAATGTGATTAAAGGCTCTTTTCCTATGTCAAAAGTTTTAGTTTTCGAGGGTAATAGCTACGTATGTTGAAAAAATGAAGATATTAGACTATTTTATGATTGCACATGGTAAAGAATGTGATTAAAGGCTATTTTCCTATGTCAAAAGTTTTAGTTTTCGAGGGTAATAGCTACGTATGTTGGAAAAATGAAGATATTAGACTATTTTATGATTGCACATGGTAAAGAATGTGCTTAAAGGCTCTTTTCCTATGTCAAAAGTTTTAGTTTTCGAGGGTAATAGCTACGTATGTTGAAAAAATGAAGATATTAGACTATTTTATGATTGCAAATGGTAAAGAATGTGATTAAAGGTTCTTTTCCTATGTCAAAAGTTTTAGTTTTCGAGGGTAATAGCTACGTATGTTGAAAAAATGAAGATATTAGACTATTTTATGATTGCAAATGGTAAAGAATGTGATTAAAGGCTCTTTTCCTATTTCAAAAGTTTTAGTTTTCGAATGTAATAGCTACGTATGTTGAAAAAAATGAAGATATTAGACTATTTTATGATTGCAAATGGTAAAGAATGTGATTAAAGGCTCTTTTCCTATGTCAAAAGTTTTAGTTGTTGAGGGTAATAGCTACGTATGTTGAAAAAATGAAGATATTAGACTATTTTATGATTGCACATGGTAAAGAATGTGATTAAAGGCTCTTTTCCTATTTCAAAAGTTTTAGTTTTCGAGGGTAATAGCTACGTATGTTGAAAAAATGAAGATATTAGACTATTTTATGATTGTACATGGTAAAGAATGTGATTAAAGGCTCTTTTTTCTATTTCAAAAGTTTTAGTTTTCGAGGGTAATAGCTACGTATGTTGAAAAAATGAAGATATTAGACAATTTTATGATTGCAAATGGTAAAGAATGTGATTAAAGGCTCTTTTCCTATGTCAAAAGTTTTAGTTTTCGAGGGGTAATAGCTACGTATGTTGAAAAAATGAAGATATTAGACTATTTTATGATTGCAAATGGTAAAGAATGTGATTAAAGGTTCTTTTCCTATGTCAAAAGTTTTAGTTTCCGAGGGTAATAGCTAATTATGTAGAAAAAATGAAGATATTAGACTATCTTATGATTGCAATGGTAAAGTAATGTGATTAAAGGCTCTTTTCGTATGTCAAAAGTTTTAGTTTTCGAGAGTAATAGCTACGTATGTTGAAAAAAAGAAATTGACTATTTTATGATTGCAAATGGTAAGAATGTGATAAAAGGCTCTTTTCCTATTTCAAAAGTTTTAGTTTTCGAGGGTAATAGCTACGTATGTTGAAAAAAATGAAGATATTAGACTATTTTATGATTGCACATGGTAAAGAATGTGAATTAAAGGCTCTTTTCCTATTTCAAAAGTTTTAGTTTTCGAGGGTAATAGCTACGTATGTTGAAAAAATAAAGATATTAGACTGTTTTATGATTGCATATGGTAAAGAATGTGATTAAAGCTCTTTTCCTATTTCAAAGGTTTTAGTTTTCGAGGGTAATAGCTAAGTATGTTGAAAAAACGAAGATATTAGACTATTTTATAATTGCAAATGGTAAAGAATTGTGATTAAAGTCTCTTTTCCTATTTCAAAAGTTTTATTTTTCGAGGGTAATAGATATGTCTGTTGAAAAAATTAAGATATTAGGCTATTTTATGTTTGCACATGGTAAAGAATGTGATTAAAGGCTCTTTTCCTATTTCAAAAGTTTTAGTTTTCGAGGGTAATAGCTACGTATGTTGAAAAAATGAAGATATTAGACTATTTTATGATTGCACATGGTAAAGAATGTGATTAAAGGCTCTTTTCCTATTTCAAAAGTTTTAGTTTTCGAGGGTAATAGCTACGTATGTTGAAAAAATGAAGATATTAGACTATTTTATGATTGCACATGGTAAAGAATGTGATTAAAGGCTCTTTTCCTGTGTCAAAAGTTTTTAGTTTTCGAGGGTAATAGCTACGTATGTTGAAAAAATGAAGATACTAGACTATTTTATGATTGCAAATGGTAAAGAAATTGATTAAAGGCTCTTTTCCTATTTCAAAAGTTTTATTTTTCGAGGGGTAATAGCTACGTATGTTGAAAAAATGAAGATATTAGACTATTTTATGATTGCACATGGTAAAGAATGTGATTAAAGGCTCTTTTCCTATGTCAAAAGTTTTATTTTTCGAGGGTAATAGCTACGTATGTTGAAAAAATTAAGATATTAGACTATTTTATGATTGCACATGGTAAAGAATGTGATTAAAGGCTCTTTTTCCTATTTCAAAAGTTTTAGTTTTCGAGGGTAATAGCTACGTATGTTGAAAAAAATGAAGATATTAGACTATTTTATGATTGCAAATGGTAAAGAATGTGATTAAAGGCTCTTTTCCTATGTCAAAAGTTTTAGTTTTCGAGGGTAATAGCTACGTATGTTGAAAAAATGAAGATATTAGACTATTTTATGATTGCACCTGGTAAAGAATGTGATTAAAGGCTCTTTTCCTATGTCAAAAGTTTTAGTTTTCGAGGGTAATAGCTACGTATTTTGGAAAAAATGAAGATATTAGACTATTTTATGATTGCACATGGTAAAGAATGTGCTTAAAGGCTCTTTATCCTATGTCAAAACTTTTAGTTTTCCGAGGGTAATAGCTACGTATGTTGAAAAAATGAAGATATTAGACTATTTATATGACTGCAAATGGTAAAGAATGTGATTAAAGGCTCTTTTCCTATTTCAAAAGTTTTAGTTTTCGAGGGTAATAGCTACGTATGTTGAAAAAAATGAAGATATTAGACTATTTTATGATTGCAAATTGTAAAGAATGTGATTAAAGGCTCTTTTCCTATTTCAAAAGTTTTAGTTTTTCGAGGGTAATAGTAAAGGTCTGTGGAAAAAATGAAGATATTAGACTATTTTATGATTGCACATGGTAAAGAATGTGATTTAAAGGCTCTTTCCCTATTTCAAAAGTTTTAGTTTTCGAGGGTAATAGCTAAGTATGCTGAAAAAAATGAAGATATTAGACTATTTTGTGATTGCCAAATGGTAAAGAATGTTATTAAAGGCTCTTTCCTATTTCAAAAGTTTTAGTTTTCGAGGGTAATAGCTACGTCTGTTGAAAAAATGAAGATATTAGACAATTTTATGATTTGCATATGGTAAAGAATGTGATTAAAGGGCTCTTTTCCTATGTCAAAAGTTTTAGTTTTCGAGGGGTGATAGCTACGTATGTTGAAAAAACGAAGATATTAGACTATTTTATGATTGCAAATGGTAAAGAATGTGGTTAAAGGCTCTTTTCCTATGTCAAAAGTTTTAGTTTTCGAGGGTAATAGCTACGTATGTTGAAAAAAATGAAGATATTAGACTATTTTATGATTGCAAATGGTAAAGAATGTGATTAAAGGTTCTTTTCCTATGTCAAAAGTTTTAGTTTTCGAGGGTAATAGCTACGTATGTTGAAAAAATGAAGATATTAGACTATTTTATGATTGCAAATGGTAAAGAAATGTGATTAAAGGCTCTTTTCCTATTTCAAAGTTTTAGTTTTCGAATGTAATTAGCTACGTATGTTGAAAAAAATGAAGATATTAGACTATTTTATGATTGCAAATGGTAAAGAATGTGATTAAAGGCTCTTTTCCTATGTCAAAAGTTTTAGTCGTCGAGGGTAATAGCTACGTATGTTGAAAAAAATGAAGATAATTAGACTATTTTATGATTGCACATGGTAAAGAATGTGATTAAAGGCTCTTTTCCTATTTCAAAAGTTTTAGTTTTCGAGGGTAATAGCTACGTATGTTGAAAAAATGAAGATATTAGACTATTTTATGATTGTACATGGTAAAGAATGTGATTAAAGGCTCTTTTTTCTATTTCAAAAGTTTTAGTTTTCGAGGGTAATAGCTACGTATGTTGAAAAAATGAAGATATTAGACAATTTTATGATTGCAAAATGGTAAAGAATGTGATTAAAGGCTCTTTTCCTATGTCAAAAGTTTTAGTTTTCGAGGGTAATAGCTACGTATGTTGAAAAAAATGAAGATATTAGACTATTTTATGATTGCAAATGGTAAAGAATGTCATTAAAGGCTCTTTTCCTATTTCAAAAGTTTTACTTTTCTAGGTTAATAGCTACGTATATTGAAAAAATTAAGATATTAGACTATTTTATGATTGCAAATGGTAAAGAATGTGATTAAAGGTTCTTTTCCTATGTCAAAAGTTTTAGTTTCCGAGGGTAATAGCTAATTATGTTGAAAAAATGAAGATATTAGACTATCTTATGATTGCAAATGGTAAAGAATGTGATTAAAGGCTCTTTTCGTATGTCAAAAGTTTTAGTTTTCGAGAGTAATAGCTACGTATGTTGAAAAAATGAAGATATTAGACTATTTTATGATTGCAAATGGTAAAGAATGTGATAAAAGGCTCTTTTCCTATTTCAAAAGTTTTAGTTTTCGAGGGGTAATAGCTACGTATGTTGAAAAATGAAGATATTAGACTATTTTATGATTGCACATGGTAAAGAATGTGATTAAAGGCTCTTTTCCTATTTCAAAAGTTTTAGTTTTCGAGGGTAATAGCTACGTATGTTGAAAAAATAAAGATATTAGACTGTTTTTATGATTGCATATGTAAAGAATGTGATTTAAAGGCTCTTTTCCTATTTCAAAGGTTTTAGTTTTCGAGGGTAATAGCTAAGTATGTTGAAAAAACGAAGATATTAGACTATTTTATAATTGCAAATGGTAAAGAATGTGATTAAAGTCTCTTTTCCTATTTCAAAAGTTTTATTTTTCGAGGGTAATAGCTATGTCTGTTGAAAAAATTAAGATATTAGGCTATTTTATGTTTGCACATGGTAAAGAATGTGATTAAAGGCTCTTTTCCTATTTCAAAAGTTTTAGTTTTCGAGGGTAATAGCTACGTATGTTGAAAAAATGAGATATTAGACTATTTTATGATTGCACATGGTAAAGAATGTGATTAAAGGCTCTTTTCCTATTTCAAAAGTTTTAGTTTTCGAGGGTAATAGCTACGTATGTTGAAAAAATGAAGATATTAGACTATTTTATGATTGCACATGGTAAAGAATGTGATTAAAGGCTCTTTTCCTGTGTCAAAAGTTTTAGTTTTCGAGGGTAATAGCTACGTATGTTGAAAAAATGAAGATACTAGACTATTTTATGATTGCAAATGGTAAAGAAATTGATTAAAGGCTCTTTTCCTATTCAAAAGTTTTAGTTTTCGAGGTTAATAGCTACGTATGTTGAAAAAATGAAGATATTAGACTATATTATGATTGCACATGGTAAAGAATGTGATTAAGGCTCTTTTCCTATGTCAAAAGTTTTATTTTTCGAGGGTAAATAGCTACGTAGGTTGAAAAAATTAAGATATTAGACTATTTTATGATTGCCACATGGTAAAGAATCTGATTAAAGGCTCTTTTCCTATTTCAAAAGTTTTTAGTTTTCGAGGGTAATAGCTACGTATGTTGAAAAAAATGAAGATATTAGACTATTTTATGATTGCAAATGGTTAAAGAATGTGATTAAAGGCTCTTTTCCTATGTCAAAAGTTTTAGTTTTCGAGGGTAATAGCTACGTATGTTGAAAAAAATGAAGATATTAGACTATTTTATGATTGCACCTGGTAAAGAATGTGATTAAAGGCTCTTTTCCTATGTCAAAAGTTTTAGTTTTCGAGGGTAATAGCTACGTATTTTGGAAAAATGAAGATATTAGACTATTTTATGATTGCACATGGTAAAGAATGTGCTTAAAGGCTCTTTTCCTATGTCAAAAGTTTTAGTTTTCGAGGGTAATAGCTACGTATGTTGAAAAAATGAAGATATTAGACTATTTTATGACTGCAAATGGTAAAGAATGTGATTAAAGGCTCTTTTCCTATTTCAAAAGTTTAGTTTTCGAGGGTAATAGCTACGTATGTTGAAAAAATGAAGATATTAGACTATTTTATGATTGCAAATTGTAAAAGAATGTGATTAAAGGCTCTTTTCCTATTTCAAAAGTTTTAGTTTTCGAGGGTAATAGTAAGGTCTGTGGAAAAAATGAAAGATATTAGACTATTTTATGATTGCACATGGTAAAGAATGTGATTAAAGGCTCTTTCCCTATTTCAAAAGTTTTAGTTTTCGAGGGTAATAGCTAAGTATGCTGAAAAAAATGAAGATATTAGACTATTTTGTGATTGCAAATGGTAAAGAATGTTCTTAAAGGCTCTTTCCTATTTCAAAGTTTTAGTTTTCGAGGGTAATAGCTACGTCTGTTGAAAAAATGAAGATATTAGACAATTTATGATTGCATATGGTAAAGAATGTGATTAAAGGCTCTTTTCCTATGTCAAAAGTTTTAGTTTTCGAGGGTGATAGCTACGTATGTTGAAAAAACGAAGATATTAGACTATTTTATGATTGCAAATGGTAAAGAATGTGGTTAAAGGCTCTTTTCCTATGTCAAAAGTTTTAGTTTTCGAGGGTATTAGCTACGTATGTTGAAAAAAATGAAGATATTAGACTATTTTATGATTGCAAATGGTAAAGAATGTGATTAAAGGCTCTTTTCCTATGTCAAAAGTTTTAGTTTTCGAGGGTAATAGCTACGTATGTTGAAAAAATGAAGATATTAGACTATTTTATGATTGCAAATGGTAAAGAATGTGATTAAAGGCTCTTTTCTTATGTCAAAAGTTTTAGTTTTCGAGAGTAATAGCTAGGTAAGTTAGAAAAATGAAGATATTAGACTGTTTTATGATTGCACATGGTAAAGAATGTGCTTAAAGGCTCTTTTCCTATGTCAAAAGTTTTAGTTTTCGAGGGTAATAGCTACGTATGTTGAAAAAATTGAGATATTAGACTATTTTAAGATTGCAAATGGTAAAGAATATGATTAAAGGCTCTTTTCCTATGTCAAAGTTTTAGTTTTCGAGGGTAATAGCTACGTATATTGAAAAAAATGAAGATATTAGACTATTTTATGATTGCAAATGGTAAAGAATGTGATTAAAGGCTATTTTCTTATGTCAAAAGTTTTAGTTTTCGAAGGTAATAGCTAGGTATGTTAGAAAAATGAAGATATTAGACTGTTTTATGATTGCACATGGTAAAGAATGTGCTCAAAGGCTCTTTTCCTATGTCAAAAGTTTTAGTTTTCGATTGTAATAGCTATGTATGTTGAAAAAATCGAGATATTAGACTATTTTATGATTGCAAATGGTAAAGAATGTGATTAAAGGCTCTTTTCCTATGTCAAAAGTTTTAGTTTTCGAGGGTAATAGCTACGTAGGTTGAAAAAATGAAGATATTAGACTATTTAATGACTGCACATGGTAAAGAATGTGATTAAAGGCTCTTTTCCTATGTCAAAAGTTTTAGTTTTCGAGGGTAATAGCTACGTATGTTGAAAAAATGAAGATATTAGACTATTTTATGATTGCAAATGGTAAAGAATGTGATTAAAGGCTCTTTTCCTATGTCAAAAGTTTTAGTTTTCGAGGGGTAATAGCTACGTAGGTTGAAAAAATGAAGATATTAGACTATTTAATGACTGCACATGGTAAAGAATGTGATTAAAGGCTCTTTTCCTATTTCAAAAGTTTTAGTTTTCGAGCGTAATAGCTACGTAATTGAAAAAATGAAGATATTAGACCATTTTATGATTGCAAATGGTAAAGAATGTGATTAAAGGCTCTTTTTCTATTTCAAAAGTTTTAGTTTCGAGGGTAATAGCTATGTCTGTTGAAAAAATGAAGATATTAGACTATTTTATGATTGCACATGCGAAAGAATGTGATTAAGGCTCTTTTCCTATTTCAAAAGTTTTAGTTTTCGAGGGTAATAGCTACGTAAGTTGAAAAAATGTAGATATTAGACTATCTTATGATTGCACATGGTAAAGAATGTGATTAAAGGCTCTTTTCCTATTTCAAAAGTTTTAGTTTTCGAGGGTAATAGCTACGTATGTTGAAAAATGAAGATATTAGACAATTTTATAATTGCAAATGGTAAAAGAATGTGATTAAAGGCTCTTTTCCTATGTCAAAAGTTTTAGTTTTCGAGGGGTAATAGCTACGTATGTTGAAAAAAATGAAGATATTAGACTATTTTATGATTGCAAATGGTAAAGAATGTGATTAAAGGCTCTTTTCCTATTCAAAAGTTTTAGTCTTCGAGGGTAATAGCTACGTATGTTGAAAAAAATGAAGATATTAGATTATTTTATGATTGCAAATGGTAAAAAATGTGATTAAAGGCTCTTTTCCTATGTCAAAAGTTATAGTTTTCGAGGTAATAGCTACTACGTATGTTGAAAAAATGAAGATATTAGACTATTTTATGATTTGCAAAGGTAAAGAATGTGATTAAAGGCTCTTTTCCTATGTCAAAAGTTTTAGTTTTCGAAGGTAATAGCTATGTATGTTGAAAAAAATGAAGATATTAGACTATTTTATGATTGCAAATGGTAAAGAATGTGATTAAAGGCTCTTTTCCTATTTCAAAAGTTTTAGTTTTCGAGGGTAATAGCTACGTATGTTGAAAAAATGAAGATATTAGACTATTTTATGATTGCACATGTAAAGAATGTGATTAAAGGCTCTTTTCCTATTTCAAAAGTTTTAGTTTTCGAGGGTAATAGCTACGTATGTTGAAAAAATGTAGGATATTAGACTATTTAATGATTGCACATGGTAAAGAATGTGGTTAAAGGCTCTTTTCCTATTTCAAAAGTTTTAGTTTTCGAGGGTAATAGCTACGTATGTTGAAAAAATGAAGATATTAGACAATTTTATAATTGCAAATGGTAAAGAATGTGATTTAAAGGCTCTTTTCCTATGTCAAAAGTTTTAGTTTTCGAGGGTAATAGCTACGTATGTTGAAAAAATGAAGGATATTAGACTATTTTATGATTGCAAATGGTAAAGAATGTGAATTAAAGGCTCTTTTCCTATTTCAAAAATTTTAGTTTTCGAGGGTAATAGCTAAGTATGTTGAAAAAATGAAGATATTAGATTATTTTATGATTGCAAATGGTAAAGAATGTGATTAAAGGCTCTTTTCCTATGTCAAAAGTTTTAGTTTTCGAGGGTAATAGCTACGTATGTTGAAAAAAATGAAGATATTAGACTATTTTATGATTGCAAATGGTAAAGAATGTGATTAATGGCTCTTTTCCTAAGTCAAAAGTTTTAGTTTTCGAAGGTAATAGCTATGTATGTTGAAAAAAATGAAGATATTAGACTATTTTTATGATTGCAAATGGTAAAGAGTGTGATTAAAGGCTCTTTTCCTATTTCAAAAGGTTTTAGTTTTCGAGGGGTAATAGCTACGTATGTTGAAAAAATGAAGATATTAGACTATTTTATGATTGCACATGGTAAAGAATGTGATTAAAGGCTCTTT